>NC_090021.1:137627121-137928089 GCF_037176765.1 Anolis sagrei | reverse complement strand
TTAAACTAAAATTGTAGACAATATAAACAGAAACAACTAAACACAGCCAGAGTAGACACCTTTATTTTCCAAAATCAAAGGCCAAACAAGATAGCATGGGTTTTTCCTGTCCACAGGAAACTCAGAAGGGATGGAGTGAATTTGATGGTTGAGGTGCTCTCCAGAACAATCTTTGCCATAGATAGCATTCAGCCTAGCCTCATGAGTTGGTTCTTCACCAACAAGCATTTTCCTGAAGAGTTGAAGATAACAAGGAGTGGGCACTGATGGGGAAACTGTGTCATGTTTTGAATCAGCAGGTAAAATATACCCAGAAACAGGGCTAACATTTGAAGCACCAAACTGTGTGTTGGTGTAATTAAAAAAGAAACGGAGAGATACATTTCCAACTCTCTAAACTAGGTTATGGGTGCATCCACACTATTGAATTCCATCTCTGCCAAAGAGTACTGGTGCCTCACCAAGCTATAGGATTCCATAGTGTTGAGTCATGCTATTTAAAGTCATGTCAAACTACATTTATCCAACACTGTTGAGCCAGCCTGAGTTTTTATTTTATCTACCCTATGTATTCATGCATAAATCTAGAAATTTTAATAAAAAATTTTACCCCCAAAACCTGGACTGATTTATTCACAGATCAGTGTGAATACTATACCTCAGTTCTGATCAAAAGTCGAACCATTCCCTTCTCTGATTAGAGAACCTTAAAAATGCACTGGTTTCCTCTACTTACTCTACAATTTATGTCCTTTTTTGAATGCCTGGGTGGACCGTTCAGGAACCCAAATGGGACAGTAAATCAATTTCATAACATTATTAATCCGATCAGTTTCCAATACCTTTGTGTTATTTTCATTCCTCCCACATGTCTTGCCTGTATACTCCTTTCTGCACACACAAACTGAGCTAAATAAACATGTTTGAAAAAATAAATGAATACATTTAATAAAAAAGAATGCCTAGGTGAGGAGAAGGTGATTGTGGCCAGGGTTGGCTGCTCCCCTGAAGAGGCATTGGTGCTTCTCCATGGGATGGTCATTGACTTGTCCTCAGATCATATCAAAATACATAATTTTGTCTCTAAAACCTTTCCTCATCTTATTCATGAGATCAACTTTTACGTGAGTAAATACAGTAGTTTTTAAAATCTAAGATATAATTGATTATCTTTCATGTCAAGTGATTCTCCAGTTCTAGCAGCTCTGACTCTCGGGTTTTAGGTTTTTTTTTTCCTTCCCTCCTTCCTATTTTTTCTCCTCCACTCTTCATTTTGCTTTAAGTCATTTTCCCTCCACAACTTCAAACAATCAGGGTGGTAGTTATTTGTTTCCTTCTCATATTTAAGTTTCTCTTTTTTGCTGAACTAAACTTCTGACTTCTAAACTATTCACCTTTACTGAAACTATCTAATGTGCATGAACGCACGCACAGACAGCATTTGACCCCATTTCACAAAACCCTAAAACCAAACTAAAAGCCCTCATGCGGGACTATGTTGTTCCTTTACTAGAATAAATTGAATTGCTGGCATTTCTTTCTGTACAACTTGGAAGTGGGTTAATGCCCTCCAAATAAATAGGTAAATCTACCTGATACAGTAATTATAATTATTTCTAGCATTAACAATGTAAAGACATCTGCAGTTTGCAACCATTGGTTCTTCAAATATTTTGGAACCGAACTCCAAGACGCCCCAGAAATCATGGGGGGTGAAGTGCAAGATCTATAAAGAACCACATGCTGGGAACTACTATAGAGACCTTCTCCTCTCTTCTATAAAAGAGATTGTGATTTATATCACAGATTTTTAAACACACTGGATAGCCATCTGTCAGGAGTGTTTGATTATGTATTCCTGCATGGCAGAGGCTTGGATTGGATGGCCCCGATGGCCTCTTCCAACTCTATATTTCTATAATTCTGTGATATACTATTTCTTTTCCAGGATGGGGTGGGATTTGATGGAGAATCACAAAATGCGGAATCAGGTGACATATCAAAGTGCAATTTTTCTTTACCTAACAAGTCTAAGTGTTTTTCTGAGTGATAGTTAATACCATGAAGAAGCTAGTTTCAGAGTCTGTAATTCAGTTTTATCCTTTGCATTTAAATTCAAAATGCAGATGACACAATCTTAAAATGAAATCATCCCTCCCTGCTTCTATTTTTTTCCAATGCCTTGTCTGACCTAGAGGTTTTAAAAGTTTGCATAGATTTTGGTGCCTTTGTGGTTGGCCTAATACAGGTATTAGCACAGTATGGATTGAGGCACATCTTGAGACATCCTTCTTCATCTTCTGATGGGAAGGGGGAGAATGGTAAAGTGATAATCCTGTAATTATCTTAAATTAATACTGCAAATGTCTCTTTGGATTAGCTGGATGTGGAAATAGTTAGCCAAGTGAAAAGTACAACTGAAATTTTGGGGAAAATATAAACAACATGGGCACTGTAGATAACAATTCTCATTGCAGCTACTAATTGTGCATTGAAATCAGGGAAAACATGTTAAATGAGGCACAACAACAAGCAATTTTTGTAAGATGGACAGTTGATGCACACATTTACTGCCTATTTATTAGTATAACCTTTGGGTTACAAACAAAGTAATCTCTCTTGATAGATATCCTACTTATGACTCAACAGCTGCTACCAGCCTCAAACTAATTTATATAAACAAAAATCAAATTAAAAAGGCAACATCTTACTTATGTCAAGCAGGGCAGACTAGATTTCTCCTGATCCATTTGGACAGACTGTTGAACATTTTCCAAAGCACCCATATCAAAGAGTCCCCTCTGAACATTTTATAAATTGCCTACTAGGGACATATGAAACTTCTACATTTACATTTTATTTGTTTTAATGTAAATATATGTCTACATACATCTGGAAACCCCAATAAAGCAGGATTCTTCACTGCTTATATGTTTCAATGTAAGTGACTACAAGTCTGTCCCTCTAGCAGAATAAGGTTGCCTATGCAGATAGAAAATTTTGAATGTCACAGAAGAGGACCATGTTATTGGTTATTATGATTTTACTGCCAGAAATAGAGAGGGGTATTGTGACTATTGTCTCATAATACATTTGTTGCATTTGGATTTTATATACCTTAATTTCAGAAGTTTGGTGGACACAATTAGCTCCTCCACCCCAGGCAGCCAAATAAACCTAAATCTTGTTAGTCTTATTGTCCTTTGGTCTTCTAGATGTTTTGAAGTTCACATTTCAGAAAATAGGCAATAATGAGAGATTCTGAACCTTGAGGTCCAGCACATGTGGTTGGGCAGAGTTTGAGAACCTCTGCCTTAAACCAACTCTGAATAGATCAATAGAACTCCCTTTAGATCTTCTCCTTTAGATCTTCTCAAAATGAAAAGATCAGGGACTGGACAAGCAGGGGACATACATGCTGAATTGGTTAGCCTTGAACAACATTTAACCATGTTAATTAGATGGAACCCCTATATAGGTAAATTACAGGATGTAAATCCAATTCTATGAATCAAAGTTTGTAAGTCCCTTTTAAACCCAAAGTTTTTAAATGACCAGTTTCGACTGTGAAGAGTCTTCCTCAGGTGGTAATTTGGGAAAGTACAGAAATCATAGAATAGCCAATTTTCCAGTTGTATGATATTGGACTCACAAACCATGATTGTAAGAGAGATGCCATCTATGAGTATTTTAACACAAGGTTTTGTGTTAAGAGACTTGCATTTTGAATCATTGTTAAGTATACTTTGAAATTTGACAAGCCTTGTTTGTACATATAATGTTCTATGACTATAGCATATGTATATCAAAAACATTCTTATGGTTTATATTATTAGATTATATTTTTGTTTATAGTGGCCTCTTGCCCGTATACTTCGGGGAATCTTTTCTCTGCATCGTTGTATTAAGTAAAGTGAAGTCTCATATGATATGATCATATGGGACCCCCCCCCCCCCCCCCAGCATGCCGTTTCACCAGGAAGCATGGTGAAATGGCCCAGGTGTGGTGATGCTTCCCCCATCACACTGGGAGATTTGGTCAGTGTGATGACCTACAGAAAGAGGAGGGGGGGGTTAGGGGCCTAGCATTCTTTCTCCACCCTTCAAGGTATAATACCTATATTAGGGGTGCTATGAGACATGGTGCTATGAGACATGGCAGTAAATGTGTTAGAAATTTGACTTATGGATTTGGAGCCCAAACTGGACTTGGACCTGACTTTGATTTTGTCACCAGGGTTGCTATCTAGTCTGCTGTATGGATGGGTTGGATCATCCACACCAATTGGAAGCTGCTGGTCTAGTTTGAAATCTTGACTTTTTTTTTTTGTAGAATAGAATGTCAAATGTATATAGGTCTTTATTTGATTTAGCAAGAATGTTTTTATGTTTCAGCAGGCGTGGATAGGGTTACAATCCTAAATATTCTCAATTTTAGGTCATAAAAATGCTGATTTTCTATGCAAAGCCATGCCATACTCTAAACCGACCTTGAATTTTGCATTTTATATCTGAAACATGGCTTAGGAAAAATCATTAAACTAGTGAGTGTTATATCCTGGGGCATTTCCCTATATTGGTGGGTGGTCTTATCTTGGTTCTGCACCAGCCATCATTTTGCATTGATGCAAATTAGAAAGCTCAATTCCTGAATCACAATAATGTCATCTGTCATACTTTTCCAGAAATTTGATTCTTATTGTGATAGAGAGAATGGGAGAAAAGTGGTTTTTTTTTAAGAACTAGAGAAAGAAAAACTGCATTAATAGTTCTACCTTCAAAATTGATGTTGAGTTAAAAGAATTTCTCTATTTGATGGTGTATTATCTGCAGCAACAAATACTTCAGCAGAGACTATAGTTGCCATTGCCTGGAGGAAAACCTAAGGACATTTGAAAGAGCAATGTTCTGGGTAAGTTGTAAAAGAGTATTCAGTTTGGAGTTGTTAGAGTGAAACCAAGCAGGAAGGTTTGATGTATTGCCAGAAGGCTTTATCTTTTTCTGTTTTTTTAAGCATACACAGAAAAAAACTTTATAATCAAACACAAAGGAGAGACGGCTGCATATTTTGTTGTTCAGTGGAACATGAAAAGTTGTTTTCCTTTCATTAAAGGATTTCTCTTTAGGTGTAGTCCTTATCTAAAGACAGCACATATTGTTGATAGTGCTAACATTCAAAGGACAGAATTAATCCACTTCAATAAAATGTTGATATTAAAGGGGGTGGTGATGGTGAAATAAGTCTCACAGATGCATAGAAATGGGAATTAAAAGGAGGAGAGTAATAATGGAGAATGATCTTGTAATCCAAAAACTGTAAAATATTTAATGAACAGTTGGAATGTATCCTTGATATATTTAGGGTGCTTGAATCAAACTAAATTTAAGTATGTCAAAGACTATTATAGGAGGTAGCATAATATAGACAATTTTCTTTTCTTCTTCTTACTTTTTTCTTTCCTTTTCTTTTTTGGCAAGCTAGAAACAAAAGATTTTCAGTGAAGCATGGAAATTTTATTGGGAGCTACAAAATCACCATTTATTCAGTATAATCAATACATTCGGCTATTCTACAATATCTGTTACAAGCTGATGGTATCCTGTTTTGCATTATGGTAATTTATTGGCATAATAAAAAAGGGAAGGAGGGAAAATATTAGATGGTTCATGTACAATTATAACCAACTTATGCAAAGGAATACAAAAGTTGGATTTTGAGTTCCTTTGGTCAAGTATTAAGAGAACTTCTACCTCAGACAACAAAACTTGTTTGACAGATTAACTTGTTTGACAGATAAACTTGAGAAGAAAGGTTACAGATTTTGATGGGAAAACTCAGAAGGTCTGATGGTATCTTACAAAGGACAAAGGTATTAGTTGACATCAGTAATAAAGGCCCAGGATTTTTATGAGAAATTTTAAAAAGACTTAGATTCAAATGAAAGATCAGAAGACCATACAGAAAGAGAACATTCAAGAAGGCAAGAAGAAATGGCAACCTCAATAGATCCTGGATAAGGAAGATGACCAACAACAGCGACAGGCCACTCCACATAATGAAGAAGAATTTGATGATCATTTACTATCAAAAAAATTTAGGACCTTAAAGAAGATAATTTATTTA
Organism: Anolis sagrei; assembly: GCF_037176765.1. Taxonomy (NCBI): domain Eukaryota; kingdom Metazoa; phylum Chordata; class Lepidosauria; order Squamata; family Anolidae; genus Anolis; species Anolis sagrei. The sequence goes on along the minus strand of NC_090021.1, from coordinate 137,921,965 downwards.
AATATAAATGGAATAAATTTACCAAACAAGAGGAGAAGAGTTTTTCATTATTTGTGATTACTGGAAACAAGAAGAAATTCCCACTCAAGATGTATGGATTACAAAAATGATGGATTTGACAGAAATAGACAAATTGACCAAGTTTATACAATTGCCAGGCCCTCCAAAATTTGTAGAAGAAATATAATACTGCAATGCTCTGGTTTTGGTAACAAATAAATAGTAGTATCATTTAGCTACTAATTGAAGAAGAGTGGCAGAGAATAAAATAAAAGCATTGAGTTTTATGTGATAAAATAGTTCACCACTATTACAGAGATGTAAGATTAACAAGAAAAGAAAAAAGGGGGGAGTTAGCAACAAGAATAGAAGGATCTCCAATTATATCCAAGGAATTCTGAAAAGTTAATCTGCCAGAAATAAGAAGGTGGAAGACAACAAAGATAGATACTCTGATTATGAAGAAGGCAGCAGTATCAGGGCAGGAAGCGCTAGGACCTCCAACAATGTGTTGCTGTTGCTTCCTGTGTTGCTGTTGGCAGCTTTTTTTGGCAGCAAACTCTGGTTCTGTATCAGTTTTGCCATAGAGCTACCCCGGAAGTTCTTCTCTGGTATGTGATGGAAGCTGGCAGGCTCCATGGCAAAGCTGCTGCAGAACTGGAGTTGCCACTAAAATTTGCCCCATGTGAAGAAGTCCCTAGATAGGGCTTTCTGTTTTCAATTTCTTAACTTTCCTATCTTTTATGTTTCTACATATTCTATGTCTGCTTTTCTATTCTACTGTTTTAAACTAGGTAAAAAATTGTTTCTTCTTTTTTCTCCTTTTTTCAAACATCATAGTAACCCTTTTTGTATTAGAAGACAATGGAAGAAGCCAATAATATAATATTTTTGTAAAGTCCCTATTCTATATCAATTACTGTACTCTTCCCAATGTTATATATTTTATTAATAAAAATGATATATTTTTAAAAATTACTATGAAGAAATTTTGAGGGAACTGAGCATGTTCAGCTGCACAAGGAGAAGATGGAGCGGGGGAGGGATATGATGGCCCTCTTTAACCATACAAAGAGGTGCCCCAGTGTGGAAGAGGCAGGCCTGTTCTTGAGTGCCCCAAAGGAGTGAATCAAGTATCATTTTCTGAAGCTACAGAAGTGGAGATTTGCATTGAACATTAGATGGAAATCCTTGACAGTCAGAGGGGTTTTATAATGGAAGCAAAAGCCTAGTGAAGGAGTGAGCTCTCCCTTTCTGAGAGCCTTTCAAAAGAGGCCAAATAGCTCCCTGCAGATGATGTTCTACCTCGATTTCCTGAACTGGACAATATGGTTGGACTGGATGCCCTCTGGGCCCCCTCCCAACTCTAGGATCTTATAAGATTCTGATCAGTGGCTATTCCACGCTAAATTGCTGGGATGGAGGTCACCCTGCAAAACAATAAATAAAAAGCTTGTATGACTAACAAAAAGAAAAAGAAAAGAAAACATGGAAGATGATGAAACTTTCTTATCTCCAGGTTTTCAGAGTCTGCAGCAATGGCATTTTTTCTAGTCAGCTTTATCTGGAGATTGCTGGGTACTTGTGGTGACAATGACAAGTCCCTTCATCTCTTTTTCTTTCTTATTTTTACAACAGAGAGAAAGATGGCAGTGATGGCACGAAGAAGAGGAATAAAGGATAAAATGAAGGCAGCAGCAAGAGGACAAAACCTCAGGGTAGATAATGAGGAGTTCAAAATGAGGACTTGCTGGTTGTCACTGCTGTGGTTTGCCACAGGAACTTGATGTGCTAACTGTGGCAGCATTTTTGGCAGTAATAATGGAATGAATTAGATCATGGAGGTTCACAAAATGGTGCTAAGATGCCATGTAATTCCCATCTCTGATCTACTTATATGGAAGTCTGATTTTATATGTGCAGTCTCCATTCAAGTTAATCGGAGTGACTGAGTTCATATCATATTTTGGGACAGGATGGAAAGTATTTTTTGCACATTTCATTGGCTTCTCCCTGCTTATATTTTGCCAGTCAGGAATAAATAGCAAATAATGTGTTTCTTTCCCACTACTTTATCCCATTTACGATCTTATCCCTTTTCTCTTCTGAAGAGCTCTTGCTTAGCTAAATCTGCATGACTAAAATGAACACCATGCTGACATTTGCTCATATTACTCTTTTAATACTTTCCCCCATTATCCTTGCAAACATAGACAACTACAATATTATGCAAAAATAAGATGCCAAATTGATTGCATTTCTCTGAGCCATAAATCTTAAGTTAGCATTTATTGGCTTGTAAAATAAAAGGAAGAAAAATGACACAATAACGGCAACTGCACTAATTGAATTTGGTGGATTAAATACTGGTTGTAAATGCAGAAATGTCATTATGATTGTCCTAGGAGATTTGTTAAGATGGTCTAACAGAGTTCTTGGACTGCTTTCAATGTCCCTGTGCTACCTATCATACCACAATCATTTCTGTGAACATAGAAGTGCTTAAGTTGGCACGTTTTGAAACAAAACAACTTGTTCCAAGAATTGTCTAGATTTAGCATAGGTTGAAAGCAGTCCCTATGTCCAAAGACACACTGTAATTTCTTTATACTTAGTACAGCACATTTTCAGGATGTTGTTACAAAGTAAGAACTGGAGCTTAAGTTTATTTTTGCAGTGAGATCACACATGCCTGCCATTGACCACATGTCTTTTATGAGGTAAAACCAGGAGAGTGTGGTAAGTTTTTCCATATTTATAGTGGAGAACATAAGCAAATATTTTACAAATTAGCTGTATAAATTCTAGGTTTCCATATCCATATTACAGAATGATAATAAGTATTAGTGAAAAGTATCCCTTGACCCAGAATGCATAATCCTAATATTCTAAATACAGGGATATGTATTTGGAAAATGCGGCCTTTATGGTGAATGGGAATGTCATTTTAAATTGGAGAACAAATAACTGTTGGGGTGATTATATATCCTGCCAGAACACAACTATATCATTTGAAGTGTATCACTGGCTACTCTAAATATACCCCTACTTGAATTTCCTTGACCTATGTTATTTATGGGAAAGCGGAAAGGATAGGACATGTTTGAAAAGTTTTATTATTATTATTTGTTCACAACACCCATCATACTATGTTGTTATGGTTGCTGTTGTGTGCCTTCAAATCTTATTGGAACCTTGGTCAACCTCTGGAATATGAAGGTGGCCAGGATGATCAATACGATTGCTCCAAAGCATTCCCTTCCCAGATGTGGAGCTAAATTGGTTCCCTTGTTTGCCAGGAAACTTCTAGCAATGAAACAGCTGGGGTGGAGACTAAAGCGCGAGTAGAGGGGGGAAAAAACAATGTGTTCCCAACCATAAGAAAATAAAACTTCACCAATGGGCGTATGGCACCACCATTGATGCTGTAAAGAAAATGCTCTACTCCAATTTGATCGCAGACACAAAAGACAGACCCACTCAGTTGTTTAGGGTTGTACAAGGGCTTCTGAACCCAAGAGTAGAAGACCAATTGCTTCACTCCAACATCCACTGTGAGGCCTTTGCTAGCGTGACTGGCAATGGATTGACCTGGACCATGATTAAAAACAAATTGTTTTTAAATTGAATGTTCATAATTGTTTAATTGCCGTTTCAATTGTAACATTTTAATTGTATATTGTTGGCATGTAATGGTTGCCGGTTGTAAACCAACAAACTCGAGTATCCCTGACTTTACCCAAAGTGTGGTAAAGTCACTTTAACCTAAAATAATGTCACCAGAATATTGTCTTGAGATGAGCCGGAAATAAATTTATTTATTTACTTCATTTCTATCCCGCTCTTCTCACCCCTCAGGGGACTCAGAGTGGCATATATCATACATCTAGGCAAAAATTAAATGCCTCATTATACAAACCATATAAAACCTAATATACAATCACTAGAAACAATAAACATATAAATACCATTAAAAACCATTAAACATATTAAACCATAATAACCCCATACAAAAATGACACATTGTATAAATTCTTTAAGAACCCTACTAGGGCCTCCCCCTTCCCCAGTCAGGATCTTAAGGCAGTGTCTCTCAACCTGCAGGCCCCCAACTCCCAAAAATCCCAATAGCTGGTAAATTGGCTGGGATTTCTGGGAGCTGCAGGCCAAAATACCCAGGGACCCACAGGCCAAGAACCATTGTCCCAAGGTCTTCTTTGGTTGTCTTGGGTTGTGCTGTGTGACTGGTCCCCCGCTGGCATCCTCCTTTTATGCCCCAGCCTCTGGAGGCAGGAGGTGTTTCTGCTGGGCCTTGCTTCAGCCAGGCAATCAGGGCTTGGTCTGTAAGGAGCCAGTCACCAGGAGCTGAGGTCAAAGGCAACCTGCAGCAGACAACACTGCCTTTTCCTTCAAGCTCCCCAATGTTCTTTGGCTCTCTTGGATGGGGCTGTGCGAGTCCAGGTTTTCTGGCTTGATATAGACTCAGTCACAACTTTGTTGATTTTCTCTAAACCCCAGCTACATTTGCTTCTTATTTTTTGTTTCATATCAGTTTGCAAGACACTGCCTATACTGAAAGTTATACCATTTTAATGAATTTTATTCAAGGTACACATTTATTTGTACAATTTGTCTAATTTGAGCATTGTTTCCCCTTGGAAGATTTAGGAAGGCATTGCCTTCAACGCAATTAAATGACTTCAGCATATTTTTACTTATTTTTCCCCAATTACCTATTTTTAGTGCATTTAAAATTATGCACACTGTTTTGTGTAACCTTTGTTTCTTGGAACTTCTCTGTAAATAACATGAATACATGAAGGATGAGGATGAGACACACATTTTCTTGTGCAAAAATGCAGCATTTGTGAAGTCCATTGAAGTTTCTTTCTATTCTTACTCCATAGTCCGATGGTCATCTATATGTTGTCACTAAGGAAGAATATGTAGGCAGTAAAATGGAGACCCGAGCATTCTAGGTAGATTATAGGGGCCTGGAGATTTGACAGAGGAGCAGACATTATTGAAGATAACCTGCTCCCTGTCAGTACGGATATGATTTCTATCTGTGTTCCCTAGAAACAGACTATGCAAGACACTGCATCAACTTTCCATGATTATTGAAGATCATGTGGCTGAAAAGTAGAAAAATGCTACTGAAATAATGGTCCAGGTTTGGCACACCCTAGACTCCCTGCCTCCTGACTTTCAGGGTAAAGTGGAGTTAAATTGAAATCTTTCCCAACTGATAAAGGAGGAAATAATCCCAGATGTTAAAATAGGTTGTCAGAAACACTGACAAGTGTAGATAGAATGTGATTTATGGACCTTTAACTTTTTAAATTAAAATCTTATATCCTTAGGTAATACAGTAGAGCTGGTGTGCATTGAATTCTTGCGCTGCATTCCAAATTATCTATATCACATTAATTTACCATAGATCTGTTTCAGTTGTTTGAGTAAAATGGACAAGATAAATTGAATTAGCTCAAACTTTAAGATTGGAAAGGGGGAAATATTCTCATAAAAAAACCTGTCAGAGGCTAGGGGAATCAACTTTAACATTTGCAGTTTGGTGGGGAAAAACAGAGCAGCACTGAAAGAATGCCTCCATTTCAGAATTCTGCTAGTAAACAGTTTAATCCACAATGCTGGCAAGAAGTGGGTTTTCTTCCTATTTGTTCATGTCAGACATCACTTGAGAAACTGCAAGTTATTTCTGGTGTGAGAGAATTGGCTGTCTGCAAGGGCATTGCCCAGGGGACACCCAGATGTTTTACTATCCTGTGGGAGGCTTCTCTCATGTTCCTGCATGGAAAGTAGGAGCTGATAGATGGGAGGCTCGCAGATTCAAACCGCTGACCTTCAGATCAGCAGTTCAGTAGGCACAAGGGTTTAATCCATTGCACCACAGTGGCCCCAATTTTATTACTATTGAAACCAAGGGAAGTGAACTACCTACTATGTAAATGCTTTAACTTACTGATCCCCACAGCTACATTTTGTTAATAATAATAATGAAACACTAGCAGATCAATACATTGCAGGCGGGGGGGGGGGGGAGCTTTCACTTCAATGCCGCCAAAATAGTTGATCAACAAATAACCAGCAAAGGTACACAAACTTGCAATGGTTAGAAGCTGGATTAAGCATTTCAATTCAAGTCCTCACTCAGCCACTGAATCATAGAATCAAAGAGTTGGAAGAGACCTCATGGGCCATCCAGTCCAACCCCCTGCCAAGAAGCAGGAATATTGCATTCAAATCACCCCTGACAGATGGACATCCAGCCTCTGTTTAAAAGCTTCTAAAGAAGGAGCCTCCACCACACTCCGGGGCAGAGAGTTCCACTGCTCAACGGCTCTCACAGTCAGGAAGTTCTTCCTCGTGTTCAGATGGAATCTCCTCTCTTGTAGTTTGAAGCCATTGTTCCGCATCCTAGTCTCCAAGGAAGCAGAAAACAAGCTTGCTCCCTCCTCCCTGTGGCTTCATCTCACATATTTATACATGGCTATCATATCTCCTCTCAGCCTTCTCTTCTTCAGGCTAAACATGCCCAGCTCGTTAAGCCGCTCCTCATAGGGCTTGTTCTCCAGACCCTTGATCATTTTAGTCGCCCTCCTCTGGACACATTCCAGCTTGTCAATATCTCTCTTGAATTGTGGTGCCCAGAATTGGACACAATATTCCAGGTGTAGTCTAACTGAGCCAAATAGGATGCCGTTTCTCCATGCTATGACATGTATGTGGAGAGAAAAACATTCAAAGAGAATACAGGAGCTACAATGTGCCTTGCTGTATTGTCGAAGGCTTTCATGGCCGGAATCATTGGGTTGTTGTAGGTTTTTCCAAGCTATATGACCATGTTCTAGAGGCATTTTGTGCCTTGCTGCTTCTTATAGCAGAAATACAGTCCTGACCAGGATTATCTCATCCAGATCAGAAGATTTTATGACCCACAACACTTCCCTTTTATTTGGATTCAGATTCAACTTATTCATCTATCACAGAAGTACCTCCAGACACTTGGGTTAAGGGTGGATTCCATCCACTCCTTGAGACTGGAATCTATTTATTTTTGCAATTTCTTTTAAAAACATGTATATACCCCTAAAAGGATTAAAGAGTCCAATAGTTGAGATGGGCTATTAAATTACAAGAGTAAGAGAGATTTGCAACTCTGTGCTGCAGCAATGCAAGCAGGTCACTGCTGCACAGGGATGGTAATTTGAATACCTTACATAAAATGGTAATTTAAGATGAAATTTGTAACTTTGATTGAATCATCTTTATAACACTTATTCTTCAGTATAAATGTAGTTACTTGGCCTTCAAATAATCACAACTACTACTGTATTAGTTGTTAAAAGGGGTACACATTTTTTGAAATAACCTATATATACAATATTTGAACTTCAATGAAAGACAAGAAATTTCATACTATTAAGTCCACTTATCTTGATCTAAGAGAAACTTTAAACTAGAATGCTATTTTAGGAGAGTCAAGGCTTGGCGTACCAAGACATTTTGTTAACTGACACAGAATAGCACTTCATACTCTGTGTCATAATATCTAATATAAGGTGCATAATATCTAGATCTCTCAGAGTCATTTTGATATATGAGATAGAGGGTTACATAAAAACTTCATCTTTGTCTGTGGTATAAAAAAACCTTGATTATCATCAACAGAAGACATTGATTCATAGTCATAATTGAGAAACAGTGTTCACCACCATGGGTCGATATAGAAACCCCTTAGCAGCTCCTCAAAGATAGGAGTATATTCCCAGATTCCAAATAAAAGACAATTCCAGAAGGTTATCTAATGATTGTTCTACACCAGAAACAAAAGAAATGTAACCTCACTAACAACCTCATCATCCATGGCTAATGCCAGCAAAATAAACCAGTTAAACCTTAGGTCATCCATGGAACCAGACAGCTCCCATCAAAAGATACCAGGGCTCTGTGGGTTATCTAGAGTGGTCCTGGTGCATGCATCCACCAAGGCAACATGGGAGGCTTCCCGTGTTCCTACAGGAAACAATTGGGGGGGGGGGGGCTGCTTAGTCAAAGCTGAATCAGGAACCGGGTGAGTGGGGCATGGGGTGGTAGGTTCCCCATCCACCCGATGAGGTTTGCCGAATTCACCAAACTGCATGGCAATTCCAGCGGCTGTGTGACAAGGTCTAAATTCATCTGGAAATCAGGGTCCAGTCCCTTAGGTATTGGACAGATTTTCTGATCTGTGATCAGAGTACAACACTGGACAAAAATGAGAGGAACACTTTCATGTGTTGTGCCAGTTCCCTGGATGTTCTGCAAAATGGAGCATGCAAATGTCAAGAAGAGGAGTGAAATTCATAAACATTCAACTCACTCCTAATCAAAACAAATATTAGATTATACAAACACCGTAGATGAGCCTTTATGTGTGCTGTAGCTTTCACTGTGGATATAATGTGGCTCATCTGCATTGATGGATCTGTTTTTCAAATATCTTCCTGTTGTTACTGTGTGTGCAGAATGATCCCATAATAATGCTGAATTCTCCAGGGAGAAATTATAAACTCTTCAATGATGCTTCAGCTAATTTTGTCTAGATAATCTGGGCTAGAGGGAAATTTCCTCTGTCTCCTACCTTGTAGTGAAGGAATAAATAGTCTATGACTAGTCTACAACACTTTCACAAATATTCACAGAAAACCAGTATCCCAGTTCCATAGTAAATTTCATGGGGTACTACACAAGTGTTGTGCAGTTCTCCATTAATTTAAATAAATAAATATTTAAACTATGTTTTGTCTTAAAATAACTTATACTGGATGTATTTTCTCTCATTACATGTATTTCTAAGCGCAATGTCTCCAAAATATACATTTCAATATTTTTACATATTTCTTATAAGCCAAGATACTTTTGAATCACTCAAAAAATGAAATACTGGTGGATGACTAATTTATTGTTGACATATTACTCTTGGAGTTACAGCTGAGATGAAATTTTATTAAATAAGATCAGATTCATCAAGCATATATTCTCCTTCCTTCTTTGATAACATTGTAGAGAAAGGGTGTGGTCAGTAGAGTTGGATAGGTTCATTCGGAAGAGCCTGAAATTCAGAATAAAACATAGGAATTTGTGCTTCTGAAGCAGTTTTGAAGCATGCAGGAAAGGTGGGAGGGGAAATCCGAATTTGAACCACTTACCTTTTTTTCAAAAATATTCCATAATGTTCGGATATCTCCCAAAGTTCTTTTAATTTGCACAACCATTAAGTGACTTTGTTTTAAAAGTTTTAAAATCTCATGCTTTCCCTCCTCTGGCGATGCAAGGGAGGAATGAGGTGGCTGTGGTTAAGCATAATCATTGTTGTAGTTTGTGAAGGTCAGGCCCCCAGTGGTAGAGATTCAAAAGGCCCTGCTGTTAAACTACATTTCCCACACTACATGGCTGCTCATTAGCCAAAATGGCTGAAGGACCCAAAAAATACTATAGCTGTCTGTAGCAGTCTTTGTCTAAATATAAAATAAATGATTGAATCTACAAAGGTGTCTAAAGAAGGCAGCAAAGCAATAAGCAACTTTTGCAAAGCCAAGAGAACATAAACTGCTTAAAACCAATCATTTCACTTTGGCCTGAATGGCATGAACAAGGCACTGGGGTAGCTAGCCACAGCCAGCCAGCCCTTTTTGTCAGTAAGTAATGATAAAATAACATCATCGATTGCATCTGCAAAAAGGAATAAAAGGATGGATGTGTCTTGAGAGTCTCCTCCAACTCATTAGAGGAAGCAAATGGATGTCAGGAGAGTTTGGAAGGTGCCTTTCTGTCCAGAAGAAGGGGGTCAGTCTAGATGCCATGGTGTTTACACTTCTCTGTTCTTGGACTGCAACAGTGGCAGGAGCAAAATCCTGATCTTTCTGTCAGACTAAAACTAATGTGTCTCTTCTGGGCAAATATCCTTAGCTTTATCAATTTTGGCTGCCACAGTAGTGGCTATGGAACCCCAGTACTTATTTTTGTTGTTTTATGTTATTGCAGTGGTGGCCATAGAGTTCTGGAGAGATCTGGCTGTTGCTGGGAAACTTTGCCAATATCAGCAAAGGCACCTGCATGACTTGGAAAACAGAGTTAGGACATGAGAGGTGATCCCTTTCCTTCTTCTATGTCACAAAGCTAAGTGTGGTCCCCTTTTCTCTGTACTGTGGAGCATTAGAAAAATAGGATGTCAGCACTGGCCCAGGTGAACAACAGGACATGTTCAGAACCACAACCAGCCCAGGTTTTCACACACATACTGAAGTGTAATGATTTTTTTCTGTGCGGCAGAATTGAGTTAACTGTTTTTACTCCAGATTAGAGGTCAAAATCCCTGGACTTCACCTGGAAGCCCAGAAGTGACCTTCTAGCTGAACTCAAGGTATATGTCCAGAACAGAAAGACCCTTAGCTGACATTGTAATGCTTGATTTGACTTCTACTAAGAGTGTCCAGCCATCAGAAAGAAGAAAGGTTTGACTGCATTTGTTGCAGGAGAAACGGAGCTTGCAAAACTGGGGAGAAGCTTGACTTGAAATAGGTATTCTGTCATATCTGCTTACAATTCCGAAACTGTAAGCCATTTTCCCCTTCATCTAAATCTCAAAGATGCTGAAAAACATCTTGAGAATTTTTTTCTGTGTTTTACTTTGGGTTCACATATTATGCATTCTTTAGATTTGTGTACTGACAGATAATGAGGCAACATCACACAATATATCATCACAATAACACTCGGGGTAATGAAAGAAAAGTCATTTATCTTTCTGTTTCCCCTTTCTGCCTGCAAGAAAAGCTGAAAATCACAAGCAGCCAGATTTGAATAAATATTTTTGGTGCAAAGAAAAATCATTTGACTATAAAGAACCACAGAGTTTTCTTACCTGCTAGACTTGGAAAAGAAAACTAAGAGAGGAAGAATGGAGCTTTATAAACAAAATAAACGCTCCTGTAAATATTGAAAGTATCTTGAGGATATTGATAATCTCCAGTGCTAGAAATACCTTGTTAGACTATTTCTCAAAAGTAGTATCCGTTCTTCCCTAGCGTTCTCCATTCCCTTTTGAATTCATTTCAGCCTTAAGGAATCTGTTAGAAATTAGATTAAGCTTCAATATTTGCCACTGCAGGTGGAGCTAATTACATTTAAAAGAATTATTAGGAAAGTGTATTTTCCTTTGGTTCTTCATAATGTTGATATTGGAATTAACAGTAATTGATTCAAATCTGTGGCTCAATTATATCAGAACTTTCTAAGTCTACTTTGTACATATAAGTAAAACAGACCATTTTGTTCTTCCAGGGGAAGATCAAGAGATACAGATAAAGAGCAAGATCTAGGAGAGGTAGTATAAGTGCTCAGCAGGCATTTCCATCATTGGCTGTGGGAAAAGGCAGCTGCCAGGATGTTTATGAATCTTGGACTGAGTACAAAATGAAGAGAAATGATGGAGAAGTAGAAGGAGCGAGTTTTGATACTCATCGTAATTTTGTACCCTGATAAATTTTCACATTGGTGCTGTGAAACATACTTGATGCATATCATGCAGCCACATGCTCCAGCTATTTGATATTCATTATAATAACTTGCCATCTTTTCCTCCTTCCTTTTTGGGAACCTGTGGCAGAGTAGATGTTTCTCCGCATCATTTTATTATCACAGAAGCTCTGCAAGATAGCATTGACTTAAGGGCATAATGGCCAAATAGTATCTGAATCGAGACCTTTAGTTCTGGTCTAGCAATCTAATCCCTGCACAAGACCGAATATCTTCACACTTATCCCAACAAGGGCATTCAGATTCTGCAAAGAAATTATAAAGCAAGCAAGGAGTGTGTTGCTTCAAGCATGCTGGACCATGTGGTACTAGAAGAAACAGTAGGATTCCCTACCTGGAACCTGCTAGAGCAGTGGTTCACAACTTGTGGGTCCCCAGATGTTTTGGCCTTCAACTTCCAGAAATCCTAACAGCTGGTAAATTGGCTGGGATTTATGGAAGTTGTGGGCCAAAACACCTGGGGACCCACAGGTTGAGAACCACTGTGCTAGAAGATGCTCACATGGGCTGTCATAAATGCCACACCCTAGGAAGTGGACAAAACTGCATGTCCCTTTTTGGAATTAGTGGATAAAACTGCATGTCCTTTTTTTTTACATTATACGGTATATATATATATCTGTGGGAGGGTACAGAACATTTAAAAGGGGAATTAATTCTACTGAATATGTTCATCAAAGGAAATATACCTTTTGCATTTTGACCAGAAAAGGGGCAACATAGGGAGCCAGGGTTGAGGTTGCAGGAGCTACCTTGTGCTAAACTTTGCTCACTTAAGTATTACATCATCTTTTAAAAATTGTGTACTTGGGAGAGAGAAAGAATCATTCAGAGCTTGAACTATGGCAACCTCTGAACAGATAAAAAAGCAGGACAATGTATATACTATACAGATAGTCCACATTTGCAGTTTTAATCAAAGATTTGATTAAAATGTTCAATCTAATAATATCTAGAAATATCCATTATTACTCTATGACCAACTTTCTGCAATCATGCTGAAAGTCCTAGATATTCCTAGAGATGTTTCCTGTCAAGTAAAAAAAAATGGCAATTTCTATCTTGTGTTTTTTTTTTTACTTTCATGTGGGCTCTGTGCTGCTAGCCCCATTGACTGTATAGCCAAGTAGAGCCCTCTTACTTCTTGAAAGCAGTTCACTGTATCTTTCCCCCTTTTTAAAAAAATGACAGTGATTATTTACAATCTTCTGAGGTTCAGCTTTCTAAAGCTATAATTAAGCTGTATCACTAATGAACATCTACTGATTTAAAAGGGAACAAACTACCAATGTCATGTCCTCCTAGTATACAGCAGGAATGTTAATGGGTTGTATTTTATCGACTGCATATTAAACATCCAAACAATTGCATTGTTTATTCTGGAAAATAGTGCAGCATGATACAGTACAGTTCAAAGAGAAGCCTCTTTCCTAATATTTCAAAAAGAAGGGGGAAAGGAAGAGTTATTCTCATAATTCTGCTCTGAGTAAAGGTACTTATGCATGTCTGTATTGCAGGGAGAGGGGGGATAGAGGGGTTCCTCATATCAAATCTCCCTATTTATGTATAATATATGAACATGCATTTCTCGCTTAAGGAAACCTTCCAGTGACCTTACAAAGCAACCTTAGGAATGTTTACTCAGAGATGGCTGACTTTTTAAAGCAGACTGATGGCTTTCACAAATCTTGGACGCATATATGTATTGGGATTTTCCTTAAGACAGTACACTTCTCTGAATTTTGTGATGTGATCTTTGGTTCACAAATTGGATCCAAAAATATAAATATTAAGGAAATTAATATTAAATGTGCACTTTAAGAGAAAATATAATATGAATATCAGGACAAATGGCATACATTGCAGATTTTTCAAAACAGCAAGATTTTACAAGTTTGTTATTTTTAGATTTAGAATTATATTGAGAATGTTGGAGAATGGGATCAATAAGCATGAACAAGGCATAGATAGGATGACAAACAATTTCTACATGTCTATATGAAACCGTTCCTTTTTTAAAAGCACATAGCATATCTAAAATAGAAAGTGAAAGAAATAAGTAATCTGCTTTAGAATGCTTGCTACAAAATAGAAGATAATAATAGAATATATCATAATGTTGGTCATAAACTGCTAATGGCATACAAAATCAAACAGAAAAAGAGACATGAGAAAGTTAGTTTCATTTTCAGTGTTATCTAGGGAAGCAAAAAAGGTTGCCATTCCTCTTTAAATTAATGATCTCTTGCTATGAGGAGAGGAAAGCAGCAGGGAAGGACAAACTTAGTGAGCTGGGAAAGAGACTGAGAGAGCACAGAATTCTGGGAAATGTAGTTTGGGAAGGCAAGGAGCCTTATGCCAGAAAATTCAAAAGCCCTTGCTCTAAACTACATTTCCGAGAATTCTGCTCAATCTCAGAAAGCCCCAATCAGGATAGAAGAGAGAGTTTCCCCCCTAGCAGCAGCCAGAGTTCCAATAAATTGTTAAATCTGCAAAGAGGAGGACTGGCTGTTACTTCAATACAAGTAAGTAAATCAGTGCTGGGCTAGGAAGAAATCCATAAATTGAAGTTATATTGGTTAATATGAGAGACATTCAACAAGACAACTGTTGTGGCTTGGAAAAAATGGTTTTGTTAAAACTTAAAAAAATCAATAGATATATGCATATTTCTGATACTTGAGGGGAATGATCCCCTGTTATTTTGTGTCATTGTATAGAAAATTCAAGGATATAGCTATTGTAGTTTTTTAAAATGTTGTTTGTAAAAACTTTGAAAATTCCCCAAAAATCTGTGATTGAATAAAATGGCCTGAAACTTGATGGACCCACAGTGGTAAATGTGTTCCATAACTACAGCAAGTCTCATGCCAATAGCTGTAACAATGAGGGAGAAAGGCTACCCTGAAATTTCCCCATTGGCACAATTAATTACTTAATGAAAAGTAACGATAAAGGAGTTAACTTATTATAGTCATGATACAGACCCCATCCAAGTTTGGAAACATTTTAGAAATAATTTCTTAATAAGTATTGAAACATTTTTTCAGTGATTGCACAGCCTAGTAAATCACAGGGTAACATTGGCTCTGAAGAATACGTCTCATTGTATGGGCATCTGGAGCACTCTTCTGGAGCACATGTGCTTTCTGGTGGGTAGAATAGAAACATAATCCTTTGCATTTTCCATGGCTATCAAGCTTTGTCATCCAAGCAGGTAGATGGGAGGCAGGGCACCTTTTGTCAGTTGCTCGAAGTAGATGAACAGCTGTAGAAGTATAATGAAGCAGCAGGCAGACATGAATCCAAGCTATGATAGCAGTCACCACAATATAGGAAACTTTGGAAGGTCAGAAGATGATGCATGGAATGGAGTAGAAGAGAAAAAAGGAATGGTAGTAACCCTGCATAAGTAACTAAGAACCAGGGAGTCAGGAGACAGAGTGATATAACAGCAAGGTCAGGCATAGTGCAATGGGAAAGAAATGAATTGAATCCGCTGCTGTCACAGAAATGTTTGTGTCTGTTGTGCACCTGAATGTCTGAGGCACTCACTTCACTCAGCCTAATGTTGCAGTTAGTCTTGTTTGTGTACTGTATAAATAGCATGTCCAGTTCTGTTGGTAAGTTATTACACATTCTTGAGATGAGTGAGAATTTAAATCATGGCAGTACAAATATTTATCACTAACTTAATTTGGTCATCAACAAATCATTGTTGGAGCAGCACATGTATGCTAGGTAATGAGATAATTATTTGAAGTGTGATGAAAGATAAAAATAGGACAAATAAAGTTAAACTAGATCATTTTCTAGTTAAAATATTTAGTTGACATCTTTAAAGGAAATTACCTTGCTTCTCCCTATGACTCCTATGATCCATCCTATCTTTACATTTTCTCCTGTGAATCAAGTGGAGTCCCCTGTAGTGTTCTTATAAATATGTACAATTTTGGCTATCAATATGGAAAAAACTGATAGCAAGTGCCCCTATGTCTTAAATGTCATTGTTCTTATCCTTAGTTCTATTAATAAGGATATAATTATTTGCTAATTTTATTACAAAAGAAATCAAATTATAATATGAACATTTTTTTTCTTGCTTTGTAAGTCGTCTAAAACAGTACAGTCTATGAAGACTGTTTGTAATTTAGGCTTATTTCATGCAGAATTCACATGCTGGCTTGCTCAAGAAGCAGGGTTTTTGTGCCAGGAAAAACAGAAAATTATGTTTTCTGTGCAAAATACAATTAAGGACTTTTGTGCAAAATTTGTTCTTCTTATACATACAATGCTGTTTTCTGTGCAAAAAACCCCCCACATATGAATTTTGTGCAGAATCAGTCATCACTCTGAAGATTCTCATCAGTCTAAGGCTGGATCTACGCTGCTATATAATCCAGTTTCAGAATGTAGGTTAACTGTATTGAACTGGGTTATATTGCAGTGTAGACTTGTATAATCTAGTTCAAAGCAATGAAAATCTAGCCTAGGACTCTTTTTGTCATGGTTTTCCAGTACTCGAGTACTTTATTTTTGACATTTTCCCAATATTTTTCTATTTTTAATTAATAGTCTTTATGGCAACAGAAATGTACATAGATGCATTACATGTATCCCCCACAATTTATTCCCGCAATAAGGATGATGAAAGGTAGTAAATGGCCCAGATGATAAAGCAAGGATCTCAACTTGGGCCCCTTCTATACTTGCTTTGAACTGGATTATATGACAATGTAGACTCATACAATCTAGTTCAAAACAGATAATGTGGATTGTCCGCTTTGATAATCTGGATTATATGGCAGTGTAGAAAGAGCCTTGGAGTCTTCTGTTTTAACCATAAGGCATGAAATCTATCTGATTTGAAAACTGAGCAGAGGGATCCCTACTTAGTACTTACATGGGACACTGCCAATGAATACCAGGTGCCATAGTTATAATATAGAAGAAGAAATTGATAAACAGCACCTCTGAGTATTCCTTTCCTATTAAAACCATATATAATCCATGAGATCACTATAAGTCAACGGGCAACTTGAAGGCACATACACAAACACATTCTGTTTGAAGTCCTGCGCACTATGGTGGCTATCTCAGATAAAGTACTTCATATGTGAATAATAGGGGTGTGCAAAATTGCATTTTAATTCATTTTTCAGATCAAATTTGTTAAATATGTGCATATGAATTGATATTAGAAACATGCAGGAAATGTGTGTGTGTGTGTGTGTGTGCGGGGGGGGGGATTTAAGAAGCGAAACACTCACCAATAATTTTTGTTAAGATTCTGTAACATTTGGATGCCTCCCAAGGTCAGTTTAATTTTCAGTATGAGCATTAAGCAACTTTGGTAAAGCCAAGAGAGCATAAAGTGTTTAAAAAAACCAATCCTATTTTCTTTGCCCCAATCATCACCATAAGCAAAGGCACTGGCCTCTGGACTAGCAAAGTTAATGGCCAGGAGACTGAGAACATAGCATTCTTAGAAATGTAGCTTGGGAAGGTGAGGCCTCCTGTGGCAGAGAATGAAAAAAGCCCTGCTCTAAACTACATTTCCCAGAATGTAGTGCTCTGCATCTGAAAGTCCCAATGGCACTGGCGATTTGAATCTCCAAAAAAAAAGGACTAAATTGAGTAAGTAACAGTACAAATCTGTGCTAAGTTGAAGTTATGTGATCCTGTGATATAAAGACAAACAGACATTTAAGGAGATTGCTGTTGTCACTTGTTTTTTTTGGGGGGGGGGGATAAATTGTTTTCCAAAAACCATGTAGATGTGTGAATCTTTCTGAAACTTCTAGGGGTTCATGCCCTAGTTATCTTGTGCATTGTATATAAAGTTCAAGTAGATGGCTCTTGTAGTTTTTTTATGTTGTTTATAAAAACTTTGAAAATTCTCCATAAATCTATGGATATGTGAAACATTCTGAAATATGGCAGGCTAACAGTGGTTATTGTGTTGTAGCAAGTTTCACTCCAATAGCTTTAGAAATGAGGGAGAAGGCACCCCCTGAATTTTCCCAATTATGGTAATTACACGCAATTACTATAACGAAATAGTAACAAAATTTCATTACTCTCATTATAATATCAATTTTTTCACTAACTATACTTTAGAAACACTCTAGAAATGAAAGGACAGCATCCCCCCACCCCAGTTTTGTAATGACTTTTGTATCATTTTTATGGATTGCACATCCTTAGTGAATAGTATAAAAGCTGAAACATAGTAATGAATATGCTTTATTTATATAAAATGGAAATGTGCACAATGAATGAGCAGTGCTTTAGTTTATACAACACTGAACTATTGCAAGTACAACATCAGATAGCTATGATGATCAGTCTCTGTCACAAGGTTTGAGAATTCTGAATCAGTAACATTTTGAGAGCCTCTGAGCATATGAAAAATGTTTTCTTCCTCCACTACTCAGTTCTTTTTATCTTCTCACCTCAAATCAAAATGTATGACCTGCAGAATCAGTGGTAGAGGACTTGTTTGAGTACATGAGCCAGAAATTCCAAATTCATTGTGTAGCATCTTTAATTCAATAGATCACATATCAAGCAACCCCATTATTCTTTACAGCCAACTTACCTTAGTACTTACTTGTCTGAATCACTCAACTTTGTATTGCAAGTATAATGAAATAAAATTTTGAATGAATGAATCTTGGCTCTAAAAACATGAGTGGCTAAAGTGCCCAAAGGAAGGAATATATATTAAAATTTCTAAGAATTTCTCTGTTGGATCATTTGAGGGAAATGGGCTTATTTGAAGTGGATGGAGTGAAACATCCTTATCCTTCTTGCCTAAGCGTGTCACTTAATTGATTTTAAGACTTACTGAGGAGGCTTTTTTCTAAGTAGATTTTTTTTTTTACAAAAGACATTAAAAGGAATAGCAAGACATGAAATCTGACAGCCTTTTTCTTCAAACTTCAATCTTAGCAAGCTCCTCAAAGTGTATGACCAGAAGACACTGGAGAAAAAAGAAAAAAAGAGGCAGAACGCAGGATGGGAAGTGGGGTCAAGGGAGAACCCAAGAGAAAAGGAAATGAGAAGAAGTTGAAGAAAAGTTTGTTCAAGAGCCCAGCACTCTTTGAAAATCACACTAAAGAATAGCAAAGGAGTTTATTGTACCTCTCTCTAAAATGATTTACACAATGGTTACCATAATACAATGAAGGATAATAATGGCATGCAACAATTTCATACTGCATATAGTACAATATGACCCCTGTATCCAGGAAAGAAGTAATGCAATTTCAGTTACCCACAATACATTCTCTCTGCACATTTCCTAGGTCCTCTGGGATGGTTCTAGGGTCCCAACACAGCCAACTTTGAATACTGGCAGTGTTTGGGGGTGACTGACTTTGCATTCTGGGAGTTGTAGTTCACCTGCATCCAAAGAATACTGAACCCAGTTGATGATGAATCTGGACCAATCTTAGCACACAGATCCAACGTGGCCAATGCTGAATACTGATGAGGTTTTTGGGTGATTAACCTTGGAATCTGGGAGTTCAGTCTCTAGAGGCGTTGATGACCACGTTGTTTTGTCTTGTATTGTCTGTCGTGTATGTTGTGTTTTAATCTAATTGTTATTGTTATATAAATTGCATTGTAAACCGCATTGAGTCGCTGATTTAGGCTTGTAGTTTTTTTATGTTGTAAAAATGCTGTATAAAAATAAAGCAAATAAAATAAATAAATAAATAATAATAGAGAGCACTGAACTCAACCGACAATTAATCTGGATCAGACATGGGACACAGATCCAACATGGCCAACTCTGAATATAGGCAGGTTTTGGGGGTGATTGACCCTGGAATTTGTGAGTTGTAGGTCACCTGCATCCAGAGATCACTGAATCCACCTGACAATGGATCTGGGCCAAACTTGACATGCAGATCCAATGTGGCCAACTTTGAATACTGGATTGATTCATGATTTTAGGAATTGTAGTATACCCTCATTCTTAATCATTTTCTCATGGGTGACTTTTTCTAGCATTACAAATTATCTAACCCGGGCATCTCCGAGTATGTAAGCTAATACGCAAGGAAAGTCAAATAAAAGTCAAAGTTGTATGTTTGTGCTTTCAAGACATAACCCACACAAAGAGCACTGTGACTCACACCAACGACAGATCTGGATGAAACCTCCATGATCAACAAAAAATACTGGGGTTTGGGGGGAATCGACCCTAGAATTTGGGACTTATAGTTCACCCACATGCAGAGAATATTTTGAACCCAGTCAACAATGGATCTTGACCAAACTTGGGACACTGGATTATATGGCAGTGTGAAGTCATATAATACAGTTCAATGCAGTTAATCTGCATTCTGAAACTGCATTATATGGCAGTGTAGATTCATCCCACATGAAGGACCGATTGATTTGTAACATCTTAGATAGCCATGCATCCTGGGATGAAGAATAAATGGTCACTGTTTCTAACAATGTGAGACTGTTGAAGGCTTAGAAATCTGTTTTTGGGTTTCTGATATAGCATATAGCAGAAGCACACAATAAAACAACAGGCTTTATAGTAGCAAAGCATGAAGTTATTTTAAAGGCAATAACACTGTTCAAATATTTACCAAAAGTCAGCCAGGTTTGCACTTTGAAACCTATGAATCCTGTTCAATGATTCTTAGAAAATGAAGTTTCAAAATATACATATCCTTGATTTAAAAAAACAAGCTGTGATTAGATTAGTCATTTATGTGCCAAGATGTACAACTAGGTAATAGCATATGTCCACTCTGACCATAGTGGAACTTCATTTATAGTTTCAGAGACTCATAAATATGTGGTATGATAGTTATATTATAACTTAGTGGAACATCTTTATTATCACTTATCTCATAGTCAAATGAATCAACTTGAGAAAATCAGAGGGTTGTTACAAATAACACCGAATGTTGTCGTATCTCCATATTTTATGAGATATTCTAACTACCAACATGAACAAGTTAATTCTCTGCAATGCCATAAAAGTTATAGGTGTTTTTTTATTTTAAAAATGGCTCATAATCATTTAGAGTTTTAGAAGTAATGATTATTATTTTAACCTGCATCCAACAACATAAAAGGAGTTGGTACAAGAACATTGTATCAAAAGCTGATTTAGCTACTCTTGACCAGCCCTGAGGGTCTATACACTGCCCATCACCATCTCACAGTGATGGCAGGGCAGAATTCAGAGTGTCCACTCTGGCCAGAACCAGTTCAGTCCAGCTGGGGTCCTTTCCACACAGGTGAATAAAATCCCACATTATCTGTTTTGAACTGGGTTATATGGCAATGTGGATTCAGATAACTCAATTCAAAGCAGATATTGTGTATTATCTGGCTTAATATTCTGGATTATATAACTCTGTGGAAGAGCCCTCGATGGTCACCTTGCTTTGGATGTTCCCTGTCACTACTGGTGGATTGTGATGGAACTCTGGAGAACTCTTGTCCAGTGCAGGACACTTTTTCTGACATCAGCTATGGTGCCTATATTTCCAGGGAGGAGAGGGAATGGGGGCATGGAGATTAGAGCCATTCCATCCATCCACCCTAGCCCTGAAATATGGGGCTGCTCCTGAGTTTCACTGGATGTTTTCTAGAGATCCAGAATTGCCTTCTGGTTGAACTTGGGGTTTGTGGTCAATTTACACAGCCTTCCTAGATATATTTTAATGGAGTGTAAGATAGTGGAGTTTTGATGTAGGTAACATTTGATGTAAGGCATGAAAATTCGTGTCCAGATAGAGGAATGGCTGCAGAGGTCCATCTCAATGAAAAACACCAACTTAAAGTATGGAATGAACTGGCTTTATTATTGGGAAGGTAAAAAATAAACACCGAAAGAAGCTGTAATTGATTGACTTATCCCTAAGTAATTCCTGTCTTCCTGAGAACTCCATTGCTGATGAAAGTTAGGAGCCATGTTTTTGGAATCAAAACAATTGTCTATGTAGCCTTTCTAATAAGATCACCTCTTCTCTGATCAGTGAGCAACATACAACATTTCTGAATCAACAAACTGCCTTAATATCTTTTTTTACAGTGGTTAGTAGTGCAGAACTTTAATTACTGAAGGGTCACCCCACCTTTGCTTTCATTAACATATTGTCTACCTTCTCGTTTAGTTGGCAAAGTAATTAACTGTCATTGCGTTACAGCAGATCTTACCGTCGTCACATTTTACTTGATAATTTCAGATGAAATTGGTGGTCTGACCTTTTTTTTTTCTTTGCTTCCTCCTCTGTCTACATCTCCACTTCACTTTTTAATTGAATGAACAATCACAAAATCAAAAGTAATTGTTGGATAAAGTTCTGCATAACTTCACTGGCTTTGGAAATGACTAACTGTGGCAAGAACAGATTTATACATAGAATGATACCCTGAATTAGTAAATCAAGAGAAGGTTTTTTTTTCTAAATTCCTTTAATAACCATAAGATGCAACCCTACCTGGGGTATTCTGCACATTGTAGCACTGAAAAATTAATATTTTAAATCTCTGAGTAAGAGAAACCAACATTAAGCCAGTTCAGAAAATGCATTGTGTACTAGTCTACTACATATGAATACAGCTAAAGATTCAGTTTCCCATATGTCATTAAAATTTATTTATTTATTTAGAACATTTATACCCCATCCTTCTTGACCTCCAAGAGGGACTCAGGACGGTTTCCAACAGGCAACAATTCAATGCCAACACTATATAAAACACATAATCAAATACAACCAAATACATAAAAAGTTATAAATATACATTAAAACAGTTCACCAGGTTAAAAACATCATCCAAATCAGTCCAAATTGCAGTCATATAAAATCTTATATTCATTTTTTTAGATGTAGCTATGCCTTGAAACACTGCATGAGCCTGAATTAATAAATACTTATGTTTACACTTTGTAAATTTATCATTAAATATCATAGTAAGTAACTCTGATGTAAGTGAGATCAAATTTGGTACTTGAGAGCTTTTTTGTTTGTTTAAGACAAATAAATACATTTTAGATTTTGAAAAAGATAAATAATAATCTTAAACTTTCCACAGAATGAAAATATGTTTCTAAAAGTAACAAAGTGGCATTATGTTGACACCATATGGCGACTCAAAAATGGATTGTATAGCATTCTGTCTGCAAGGATGTTTCCAGAGTTTCTGTTTCTTTAATTTATTTTGGCATCCTCTTTGACTTCCTCATATTTGAATGAATACTTGTCAGTTAGACAGCATTTATATGTGTGGGGTGATGTTTTGTGGGGTGGGGAAGCAGTCTGGCAAACAAGAGGATGTGATCCATCTCCTGCTGCTTAATGAAGAGAACACTCTCTAACGTCTGTCCTGCTATAATATATTCATCTATATCTTGTGCTGAGGAGCTCTATTTACATTCGTACTTCTTTCTTACTTTCCTTTTTAAAAACCCTCAACACCTTATGTTCTCCTCTTCCAATAAAAGCTTGTTTGAATCACAATCTATATGCTTGTTGATAAATAAAAATCTAAGAAGAGCTATATTGGATAAGACCATCTCATATTTCCCAATGATTGTATATATAGAGCAGTGTTTTTTCAAACTAGGCTCCTCCAGGTGTTTTCAACGTCAGCTCCCAGAAATCCCAGCCAATTTACCAGCTGCTGGGAATTGTGGGAACAGAAGTCCAAAACATCTGGAAGAACATCATTTGAGAAACCCTGATATAGGGGTATACTGTCTTAGAAGTTGGAGGTGATACATATCCATCTTAATTAGTAGCTGTTGATTACTCGTGTCCTCTATAATGTTTTCAATCCTGCCTTAAACTTACCAAAGTCTCACCTCATCTGTTCTCTTTTTCCATGTGTGCATTGACATTAGATAGAAGAGAACCTCTCTCTTCTATGGAAGGAGGCCCTATGTAGCATCAGAAACATTACTCTTTCAGGATTTCTACTCATGTGGAGAGCCCCCATTTACATTGGGCCTGTGTCTGTGCTGGCTGGCTCCAAATCCCTCAGTGGGTCAGGTGTCACTCCTGGATGTCCAAATGACACCCAGGGATTTCTGGTTCATAATATGGGGTAAAATGTGTTAACCCAGTTTTACTCTGTGTTACTATAATTTGGGGAAAGCTTGTGAGTTCCAGTAAAACTCAAAAGCAGCTCCATATGAACAGATGGCATGGCTTTAATTCAGACTGGTCTGCTGTCCTCATGGGCTAGTGCAGTCATCCACTTTTTCCTGCTCTTCTCCCTGGGTATGTGGACACCTTTGCAAATATCAGCAAGGCAACCCAGTGACAGCCAAGAGCTCTCGCAGAACTCCATGACTGTCCACCAGCCACAACAGAGACATTGAAGGTAAAGTGACTGTCCAGGGAAATTGAACTGGTTTTGACCACATTGGACAGTCTGGACTCTGTTTGATCATCACACAAGGACATTGATGAGCAATGTTGTCATAGCCATGGATAGGGTTGGTATGGAGTATTGTTATTCTGAACCAACCTCAGATTTAGTGGCACATGAAGATCAACCCTTAGGATCTCATCACACTAGTGCATCTATCCATTTTAAATGCAGTTGCTGCCTCCTTCAGAATTCTGTGGTTTGTAGTTTAGTGAGGTCCAGGAACCTCTCTGACTGAGCAGTTTAAAGATCCTTCCCTAAATGGCAAACCCCATAATTTAAAGTGGATAGACATAACAGTGTGATGAGAGATCTATATTGTGATTTTCTCCCAAAGCAGGGACACAGCAAAGTTCCCAAGAGTATATTAAAATAGGTACCAATCAAAACACAAGACATGATAGTAATAACACATAATTAAATGCATTTTGTTTAAACAGTCAATTTAATAACTGTTTGAATTAACATCAGCAAAAATGCAATGTAATGTTCTATCATTGACAGACCCTTCCTTTGAAGCCAGACCATTGCTAAAGTACATAAACAAAAATCCCATCTGAACTTAAAGGGCTTTGGCTGTCTTTGGAATGCAAGTGCACTCTCCTTCTCACCATTTACATAAAGCAAATTACCAAATGTCCCACAGGACTACTTCCTGGGATGGTTTGAACTTTTAAAAATGCCCTGATTCTCCCAAGTAGCTAAGTCTGTCTGTGATTTATATGGACCTCATAAATACTACAGAGTAGGTGTTGGGTACTACACAGCTTAAAATGTATAAAAAGAAGTCGGGATCAGTGAACCACAGGACAAAATTAAAATAAACAACAAAGTCAGTGATTATTTAAATAAGGCAGAATTGGTCAAGAGTTGATCGTGGAAGCGATTTTGTTTTAGAGACCGAGTGTAGTTTGCATTTAATAAGCATTTTTTCAAAAGGAGACTCAATTGTAATATATGATGAAGTACAGGAGAACAGATTCTAAGGGCGCATCCAGACAGCACCCAAAATGCACACCTTATCACGCTTTTACATGGAGTGTCCAAACAACGCCCCACATAAAAACGGATTCCTTTGGGACAAAGCAGGAAAACCCTGCTTTGTCCTAAAGTAATTTGATATTGGAAAGACCCAGGTCTTCCTGAAACCCTGTTTGGACCCTGCTGTGGGACTTCTGAGGGGGGCCATCCACATAGCCCGCTTGCGTTTTCTGGGTTGAATTAGCCTGGAAAATTCAGAGGGTTGCAATCACCTCTCCAAAAACCCTTTTAAAAGCCTGAAAACTGAAAAAAGAACTTACCTGGTCACCATGCTCCCTTCTCTGGAGCTCTCCTGGTGTGTAGAAATGCCACGCCAGGAGAAAGAGGGGGGGAGGAGAAAAATTGCTCCTAGCCCCCTACTCCTGGGTTGTCCTTTCTATGCACCAGGAGAGCTCTGAATAAGGAGGAATGGCAGCCGGGTAAGTTATTTTTCAATTTTCAGGCTTTTCGGGGGGTGGGTGGGTATTTTTTTCTGGGTGTCAGAAGGTCTGGTAGCATATCTGGACCCCCTCCCCTCCCCACAGGAAAGCTTAGATTAAATGTGCCATTACAGTAGCAGTCTTACAAATCTTAACACTGGCTTACATGTTCATATTATTTTTAAAAAAGAAAGCCATCAATGTTGTTGACACCAATTAATGATTTCTTCATTGAATTATTATTTCAGTTTTAAATTTGATAGGATTAAAATAATGGTTCAAAAACAAAATCATTTTTCCAGATTGGAATATTGCTATACAGATTGCTCTGCATACATAATATATATAAACCTGCTGTCTCATACACGTTAACACTTTCCATGCTCTGCTGCTTTAATATGTTCTTCCTCTAACTGTCTCACCTTTTGTATAGGAAATTTTCAGGGAAACAAAGCAGCAGAGCATGGGAGGATACTGTGATAAAAGATGAACTTTGTTTTCATATTTCCTGAACTCTGTTTAACATACAGTTGGCCCTCTACATTTGTGGGTTTGATTATTGATATATTGATTAATATGTTTTTTCAAGGAATCTCTTGGTCTTTCAGCATGATTTTATGTTCAGCCTGTGCTTGCAGTTAAGCATAGTATCATGCTGGAAAACCTAGAGAGTCGCAGGGCCCTTCTACACTGCCATATAATCCAGAATGTCAGGGTAGATAATTCACATTATCTGCTTTGAAGTGGATTATCTGAGTCTACACTGCCAGATAATTCACTTCAAAGCAGACAATTTGGATTTTATACAGCTGTGTAGACATAGACAGATATTTTCCCATGTTTAAATAATATAGCTTTGTTTTTTTCACTTTGGAAGGTGTCCTGCATCCCTAATTTCAGCCTATGTGGAGGGATCTTGCCACCCACATCTCCTGTCTGAAACAACACAAACATGCACCCTTCCAGTTTCATCCAGTTAAAAGGCATTTGGTTCTGAATATGCAAGAGATAGGAATGACTCCCTTAAAACATGGCTGCGATCGGAATTTTTTTAAATTTGCTCAAATTAATTAGAGTGTCTCCCCTTTATACATAGGATGTTTCCAATGCCTTGTTATAATTGGTTAATTGATTAGCAGCTTAATCCATGCACGTCCGCATACAAGTGAAACTCATCGAGGCTGTGATTCTTTGTGCACTAGAAGAATTCCCCATGGGATTTCTGAGTTAACATATGTAGGACTTTAGATATATTATTTTAAATGAGAAATTATGAAGATTGTATAACCAGAGCCTGTAAGAGAAATAATTGAGACAGGTGATCCTCTGAGAATCCAGCTCTGTGGGGCTATTATGTTCCCATTGCATTCTCTGTAGAGCAGATGTAACGATACCATTCTGCTGTAGATGTTTTTGAATTGCAAATGGAAACCACCCTAGCCAAAATGAACAAGGAATGCTGGGAGTAAGATCAACAAGAACATGTTCAGACCATACTGACAAGAATTTTGACCCCCTAAACTGAAGTGCACATGCACTTTTTAAAAGCCCGAAAGAGCTGACCAGCTGATTTGGCTGTCAAAACAAAGAGCCATAGACACACATGTGACTCAAGGGAAGCACAAGCAGGAAGTAATTAAAAGCTTCTGAAACTCTTTCTTTTACATTTTATAATATTAAATAGAGCTTTAATTAAGAGTTGGGTGAAGAGAAGAGATAAGAAATCTGTTTGTATGTACATAAAAATATTTGCATGTGTGCATATGATGTCCAGCGCATAATGGAGTGATTTTTTTTAAAACAACTTATGCCGGATGTCCCCAACCACCCATCATTTTGATCCACTTGAAAGGAAGGTGTGAGGATTGTGGGGGATCATTTCTCGGGACTGGCAGGTCTGTGTGTAGACCTGTCATCAGGTCCCCAGATTTTTTGCCTCAGTTTTAAAGTGCACATATTTGTACTGTTTGAAAGCACCCCTTATTTTGACCATTTGTCACATTTGTTACTGCGCAGTCATGACAGACCAGTATCATTATTTTGTTATCTCTTTTTTGAGAAGCATGAAGTAATTTTATTATTTCTCCCCCTCTAGATGGAAAACGTTCACCTCAAACAGTAACATTAATCTTTCCCTTGGACAGAAAGCTCAGTTCTGCAGTAAAACAAAACTATGAATAAACAACAGCATTGAGATTATCCAAGAGACATGGCTGAAGTTTCATTTCCTCTCTGGATAGGAACCATTGTTCCAGGTCATGAGTCTTTGACCAGTTCATGGGTCAGATCTTGCTTACATGAATAATCTATTCACATCACTGCTTGCTATAATTATTAAAAACCTGTAGAGCGGCTGTGGATATATCTGGGAATGATAGCCATCAGCAACAAAGAAGTCTATTGTAAAATGTATACTGGCAAGAGATTTTTGGTTCCTCGTTATTAAGCCAGACAAAATAGACAATAGCATACATGACAAAAATAAAGTGAATAAAAAGCTGCAGTTTGAAAGACGGGAGCTCTGGGTTAAATAACTTTCAGTGGAGTAGCCAGCTATTTATGTATCTGAAAGACTAACACATTTTGTTATTGCATAAACTACTGTAGCATATAAATTACTGCATCAAATACACGCAGTGCTACTTCAGTTTGAGATTATTATACACATGCTTGGGTACCTATGGTGGGTGAAGAGGTGTGAAATTCTGATCACTAGCATCAGAGAAAACTGAAAAACTATGTGCCACTTTTGAGGCATAATATTTGCCTTAAAAGTGGACATTAATGCAAAGTGGTTGGGTGATAACATAATGGACCTTATCACATGAGGAAGGCAAGCTGGACTATCTTTGACCATGGCTCCATCTTGATCCCACTACAAGTTTGCCAGCTCCACCTCCCCTCCCAATGTGATTCTCTTTGTCCTATATGTTAACAGGAAAAATCAGTCAATATCTCCCTATCTTGCAATGTTTCTGCCACCTGTTTCGGTACAATGGGCTCCTTCTGTTTCTGTGTCAGCATGCCAGCAGTAAAATGAGGTCTGGAAGCAAGAATCTCCTCCTTTTCCCCTCAACCTTGCAATTTGCAAGCTAGATGTTTTTATTGTATATTTCATATTTATATTTGCTTTTTGTTGTTTTTAAATGCTGGATGTGGATATATATATATATATATATATATATATATATATATATATATATGAATAGCTATTGTGCAGGAAGGCAGAGTTACAAGGGTGTGTGGAACAATGATTACCTAATAATAATAATAATAATAATAATAATAATAATAACTGGGTGCCGTGCCAAAAGATCTCAGCCAGCATTTGGAAACAATAAACATTGACAAAATCACAATCTGTCAACTGCAAAAGGCCACCTTCTTGGATCTGCATGAATCATTTGAAAATACATCACACAGTCCTAGACGCTTGGGAAGTGTTCGACTTGTGATTTTTTAAATACAAAATCCAGCATATAGATTTTGTTTGCTGTGACATACTGTGCTTTTGTGTCAGTAAAATAATGATAATAATAATAAACTTAGTGCAGTGCCAAAAGACCTCAGCTGGCATTTGGAAACAATAAATATTGACAAAATCACGATCTGTCAACTGCAAAAGCCCACCTTACTTGTATCTGCACGCATCATTCCAAAATACATCACACAGTCCTAGATGCTTGGGAAGTGTTCGACTTGTGATTTTGTGATAGAAAATCCAGCATATATATCTCTTTTGCTGTGATAAACTGTGTTTTTATGTCAGTAAAATAATAATAAATTATAATATAATAATAAACTTTAATAAAATAATAATAATAATAATAATTATTATTATTATTATTTATATTCTGCCCTATATCCCTGGAGGGACTCAGACCACACACTGGCAAATCAGTATAACTGCACTACTGAAGAAATGTGTTATATTGAAGATTCTCAACCAGATACATATCCACTCTAAATGACAAGATGGTCATAGTGGAAGAGCGGGTTTGTGTTATAAAGATTAACATGTTATAATGCACAAGCACCTCCTAAAATATGAACACGTGTTCACCAAAATTATGAAGCCACCAAAAGGAAGAGGGAGTATGGTTGTTGAAACCACTCTATATTTAAATTTCTCTTTATTTTAATTGTTGAAATATATCCCACTGATTATATCAATATCAGGGGAGATTAAAGCAGAGGAGGGGAGAAACACTTAGCATTTAAAAGGTAGGAACTGGGGAACACTAGAACTGAGAGAATCAAAATGCTTCTTCAAATGAATCTGCTGCCACCATTCCAATATTAATCAGGCTGAGGTAATATTGTGAGTTGGTTCTACAACACACACTGTGCCACTATAGTTTTTTAGTGGCTGCTGTGAAGCTGACTTTAGAAGTACTTTGACCACCAAGGTACACACATTGAGGCTGGTATAAGTTAATAAAAGAACAAGAATGTTTATTGAACAAGCTTGAAATAATTCAGGTACAAATGCTTGATGGTTTCAGAAAATACTGATATGAAAAGCTTGTGGTTGCATTAGAGTAAAATCTTAATCTCTTCTGTGTTACAAATCTTCAAAGTTCCATCACAGAAAATTGCTTCAAGAAATTAATCTCTGAAAGTAACTCCCAAAAATGCCCCTTAGGAATCTAGCCAAAAATACCCTGAATTAGACTTCCCTAGGAACTGAATAGTCCACTAACTGGGCTCTGCTCCACCACAGTATTCTAGCTAACTACTGATAGCTACTCTGAATACATCACAAAAGACTAACCCAATCTTCTTCTCTAAACCCAAACTCGCTCTGAACTAACACCAACTCTCCAACTGCTCTCTAACAACTCCAACACCAAACCAACTCACTGGGACTTCAAGCCTCTGTTTTTAAAAGGACACTTTCCCCCTCTAGACCACTTAGGCTCCACCCTCATCTTTATAGCCAATCCTAGCCTCCTTATTTTCCCTCCAAGACTTGAACACGCCTCCTAAAGGAAAACCTAACTAAAATGGCTTCCATCCTTTTCTAAAATGGATGCCGTGGCTTTGCCAGACCCACTCCCTTAAGCTTCAGGCAGCCAGCTAAGGTCAGGGATTCATTACGCATGTGTTGTATGTTAACAAGCTTTTTTTACTTATTCAAGCCACAGATGATAGAATGGAACTTGTTAACGAACAACTGTTTATCTCTTTTGCATTTTGTGTTGGAATCCATTTTATAAGTTCTTCTATTGAAAATTTGCTATCTTGAGGTCAGAGGCAGTGTCATTGAAAACTGAAATATTTTCCAAGTGAAATTTTTCAAAATCAGACTTATTCTTTTACATGTTTTTACACAGTGCAGAGGTGGGCAGAATGTGACCCTCCAGATGTTACTTATCTGCATCTTTCAGCATTACGTATTTGCTTTCTTGGCTAGGGCTGATGAGAACCAGTTCACAAACTTCTGAAGAAGTTATCTGATGTAGAGATTATCCATTTTGTCTTCTGGCAAACAATGGCATATGTCCAATTGGGTGCTGATTGGTTGTATGAAACTCTGGTGCTGTGTGTAACATTATTAAGTTATGTAGCAGACAATATGTCTCTGCTGCCAGAGTAAATATAGAGATAGAGTTGACATCTCAGCCTTCCACTGGCTATGGTTCCTGAGTTTGTATCTGAGTTGCAAATACAGATTTCTCATTAAAGGCAAATGCCATTGTCCAGGGTGGACTGTATAGCATGGATGGTAAATTTTAATTTATTTATTTTAGAAATTCGTGTTTTTAGCTGATAGCAAAGGTGTTATGTTGTTTTTTGCTTCTGGGTATATACTGAAAGAAAATTATTCTAGAATCCAGCCTTGCTGAATTTGTATTGCTTGAGTATTCCATATCTAGAAATCAAAAATGCTCCACAATCCCATATTATCTATATGGGTTAGTGTCACTTTTATTTTCTGAGAGTTCAGTGTACACAAAATTTGCTTCATGCACTAGATTATCACAAAATTACCTTCAGACTGTGTCCATAAAGTGTATATGAAATACATATGGATGAGACTTAAGTCCAATCTCCAAGATATTTTATTATGAATATGCAATTCCAAAACCTCGCCCCATCCAAAATGCAAATGAATTCTAATTTGGATAAGGAATACTGAGCCTATATTCTCATTCCACTAGATGGATATCATAGTCTTGTGAATATCCAACTTTGAATACTAGAATTTTCATCTGCTAGTTTGAACAAGAGTAGATTCATGCAATCAATTGCTAACATTTTTGCGAATTCCATTTGTTTTGCTCTAGTTGGAAACTGGAGTTGAATTTAAACCTCTTTCAGATAATCTGAACAAATGCAGATGCTTTATAGTGCTTATCTGTAATTTTATGGTTCATATGGCTAAAAAGAATGAGTAGGATTCCCAAATAGGGCAGTCCTTATATTCCATTGTGTAGTTACGCATGTTCTCACCACTGGCATCCTAGTGAACAACCCCATAAGCGACACCTTCTTTTATACTTATTTTGGCCTCCAAAATCTCTGTATTTGTCATAGTTATTTTTAGACACTATCATCTATCTATCTATCTATCTATCTATCTATCTATCTATCTATCTATCTAACACACACACATACTGTACATATAAATATATCTGGTGTTTTGTTTCCCCTAAAAATGTGTAGGCATCAAATTGATATGTTATCATATGTTATCATATTTACCATTTTGTGCCATTAGTTCATATTTTAGTCTTTGGAGCAGCAGAAAACAATCTCACTCTATTTTTACATGATATTCCTTCTGATATTTAAAGGTGGCTCTCATGTTACCTTTCGGCTTTCTCTCCCCCAAACTGAACATACCCAACTTCATAAGCTGGCTTGGTTCCTCAAAAAATTGTTTCCATGTCTTTAATCTTTTGGTCACCCTTTTCTGGATATGCTAATGCCTGTCTTGAACTGTGGTTCTCAGAATTGGATGCAACAACAAACAAACAAACAAAATTTTATTTATATCCCACCCCATCTACCCATGGGGTCATAGTATTTCAGGTGAAACCTGATCAAAGCATAATAGAATGGAATTACTGCTTCCCTTGATCTGGATACTATATTTCTCCTGATGCAATCTTGAATCACATTGGCTTCTTTGGTTACTACATCACACTCGTGGCTCAAATTTAGCTTCTAGTATACTAAGCTCCCTAGGGGTTATCCATCATATATATATATAAATTTAATTTTTGTTGTCTAAATGCAGGAGCATGAAGATGACAACAATGACAAGAAGAAGAATGGCAGAAGCAGTATTGTTGCTTTGTCTGATTGTAAAGGACAGAAGTCTGATATCTCTTTCAGCAGGAGAAATAAACCATGAATTATTTGTGTCTTCCATCTCCAAAGTAAAGTCTTAGTTAAAAAGATAGAAAGAGCAAGTGAGTGAGAAAGAATAAAGAAATGCAGTGACAGGATGTGACCTTTATCTTTTCTTTCTTTCTTTCTTTCTTTCTTTTTTGAACAAAAGCATAGCACAGAATCACATTAATAGAGAATATCATTCATGCAAGGTACAGTCAAGCATTTCCTCAGTGGAGACCTGAAAGAAAAAGCCTGTTTCAAGGATGTCCATTTTAACTCCATTCATATTTTATAAGGAGTGGAAGCATTGCTTATTTTCAAGCAGGAGCTACTGTAAAAAATATTTTGATTTTCTTTTGGCCGCAGGGCTTTTGCACCAAAGAATAACAAATCTCTTACTGTGTGCTGAGACATCAGATTGCATTTCTGCTTGGAGCAAGTAAAACACATATAATATATTGGATTTAGGATCACTTGTCTGCTTGACCAGGAGGGCTCAAAATATATGCAGCAAATAAGTAAAGATATCTCTCCACAGCTTGACTGCCCATGTTTCTGTCCAGAATTGTAAAAACATTAAATAAAGCTCTGTCAAAATATGACAAAGTAAGAGATACTACCAAACTTTGTAACTTTACTGAAGAACAAGATGTATTTATAAAACTTTGGTATTATCAATAAATTACCATCACTGTGAAATAATTTTTGGGGAATAATATAGATGGGTTTATGAGTTCGCTATTCTACGTAGTCACATTATCAATGATAAGGAATGCATCCTATGTTGAGCACCCTCAATATCTCATCTGTCTTCATTAGTGCAATTGAGCCGATCCTCTATTATTTTTATTTTTAGTGCAGTTGTGCATTTAAAAACAAAAATATAAATATAAAAGAAAAAAGAAAAACACAGCTTTCGAATAGTGAGAGATTCTCTCTCCCTCTTTTCTCCTACTATGACATGCGATAAAGAAGCAGAGAGAACTCATCA
This sequence comes from Anolis sagrei, assembly GCF_037176765.1. Classification (NCBI taxonomy): domain Eukaryota; kingdom Metazoa; phylum Chordata; class Lepidosauria; order Squamata; family Anolidae; genus Anolis; species Anolis sagrei. The sequence goes on along the minus strand of NC_090021.1, from coordinate 137,888,152 downwards.
TACCAAGGTAGGTGACAGGAACATTGCAAGAATGAAAGCTATAAATTGGTTTTATAAGATAGGGTCAGAGGAATCATGGCAAGGGAGGCAGAACAGCTGCAAGATGCACACAGCATTGTGTGTTAGGGTCCAGCTGCAATGCCAGTTTGTCTGTGTTGTGTGATAAAATCCTAGAACCTCATCACATTGATGAGGGATGGTGGGGAGATTGCCAGCCTCTGTGGTGTATCTGTGGGGCAATTCCTTCACTTCATGCCCAGCATCACCTGCAGTGACGCTTCCCCATCACATATGGGGAAAGCCTCCCATGGCTTCCCCCATGCTGGCCCCATTGTTGCCTACAGAAGCCTGCTGTGTTCTGGGTGGTGTGTCCTAGGACACTTGTAGCACAGTTTGTCTATGGAGCCCCACCAGAATTGAGTATATGTCATGAGATGGGCTGTGTGGGCCTTTGTATATGAAAGGTGCTGCAAGCATCTTAGGATCCATGTGATGTAGTCTTTAGGTTCCTCTAGTGAAATGTAAAACCCATTTGAAATTTTGCTTCACTTAAACATAATAAAATTGAAATTTGGGGTATATACATTTGCAAAAAAGACATAAAGGCAGACAGCTAAGAAATATACAGTACACATATCGGGACACCACAAATACAGGGAACATTTCCACATGCTAAATGTATATAAGCCAGGGCTGGACAAAGATGTTGGTGTGATTTTCCACATTCAGTAATGTTAAATCTTTATTTTTGCAAAAATTAAGAATTTTGTGAAATTTGGTAAGCTACTTTCCAAAATGACAAGGAGCTCTGGCATGGGCTGGTCCATGAGATCACGAAGAGTTGTAAGCAACTGAATGAATAAACAACAAACAAATTCAAAAATAAATCACATAAAATTGAAAAGCACCCATTGTGAACAAATTCAATACACAAATCAATTCCAAATATTTTATTTATTTATTTATTTATTTATTTATTTTATTATTTAAACTTATATGCCGCCACTCCCCTGGGGCTTGGAGCGGCTTACAAGGATGCCTAAAATCTAACAAAATTTAAAAGCAATTTAAAACAATTTAAAAACAGTAATATCAAACATTAAAAGCCTGTCGAAACAGGTATGTCTTACATGCCCTGCGGAAAGCTGGTAAGTCCCGCAAGGCACGGACTTCAGGTGGCAGAGTATTCCAGAATGATGGTGCCACTGCTGTGAAGGCTCTGCGTCTGGTTGCTGTTATATCATGCTTTACTTGTTTACCACACAGTTGTTCAAGATGGGTAACTAGGAAGAAAGGACATTATCAAACACAATAGGATGCACAGGATTGTAAAGCCAGGCTTTTTAGAGCTTATGCAAAGCCCTTTGGTTGCATGGGCTGATTTGTCAGTCTAATTTATTCTGCAATCAGTGTTTTAAATTAAAAACCCTCATGTTTTTTCCCCATCTAATATGTTTAAATGTTCATGAGTTCTAAAAATTTGAACTCAAAAGCTAAACCAACTTAAATTCTCACATCTCTCAGTATACAATTCCAACCTCAATGGAATATAACCAGTCGGTAAGAGAGGTGAAAATAAAAAGAGATGTTTTAAAACAGGTAAAAAGTTTAAAGTCCTGTCTATCATGATAAAGTCATGCTTGATTCTCACATTGAAATCAATGGAACTTAAAAATGTTTACATATTGCTGAATGCACTGGTAAAATAAGGTAAGTGTATAAGCATTCTTATGCAAAGAGCAGTAGAGAGAAATTTAAACCTACATTTTGGATTAGTTTTACTCTAAATAATTTTACATTGGAAACAAGTGTTAAAGGCCTGACGATCTTCTCCCTTCCATGGATACTAAGACCTTTAAAAACATACAGACTTGAAAAATTATTTGACAGGGAGAGTTGAAACATGTATGCCTCTTTCATACACCCTCTTTCTTGCCCGTTCTAAATATAAGTCAGAAAAGTGTTTGTTTTTGGCTGACGTACACATTACCAATATCTGTGAAACTGACTGGCCTGAGTTGTCTGGAATATCTTAATATGAGGATTAAATATCACAAAGCGATCCTAAGAGTATGACAGTAGGTGGGTAGTGAAGTAGCAGATTATCTGAGGTCTTGTCTACATGGACTTGAAAACAAATACACTCCTTGTAGCTGTTGCAGTCTGGAAAAATTTTGTTCTTGATTATTTACTTGGAATGCAATTCTTTGGACAAATTCACAAAACGTTGCCTTTTGCTCCACAGTTTTCCAGAAAATGTAGACTTCTTGGAGCATCGCTGGTCCTCTGAGGCAATATTGCACCCCTGTGGGGTTGAGGATAGTGGTTACTGGTGGTTGGAACAGGTTGATAGGAGATGTTTTGGACCACATGTCATTCTTTAGGAGAATGGGAGCACTGGGATTATTTGAAATGGGCTTTAAAATCTGATAGCAGAAGGAGAATGGCGAGGATGTTGATATTTGGAAAAGGGATTTTAAAATCTGTTTTTTTAAAATTTTTGGTGGGAAGATAGTAAATAGAATATCGGGCTGGCGCTTTTGGCAGGAAATGGAAGATCGAGTTCACCAGAAGAAGTAGGGTAAGGTGGGTGAGCTAGTTAAATGCAATTAATTGTACCTCACTACATATATTTCTATGCATGATGGGTAAAAAAGTGTAGTGCATGTAGTAAAAAAATAATGTGAATAACTATACTGAGCTGAATTTACCAAAAGGAAATGTGTGGCCAGATATGGCAATCTCGCTGGGTTAATGGGGTCACTTGCAGTGTCAAAAACCATGGGGCAGAGTAATGCTGTGTTCCCTTACCATCATAGGTCATAGCATTCTTCTGATGACATTTCCTTATGTCCCCTGTTTTCTCCTGCTTCCTCTTCGGCTTCTTCTATGAGGAGACGGGTGTACACTTGACTCCACTAGGCTCTGTTTTTCTGCACTGCTGGCACTGTGGAGGGTGGGCTTAGAACGGCAGGTTAAAATGCTAAAGTGCTGAAAATTCTGCCGATTGAAAGCTTGGCAGTTCCAGCCTGGGATGGAGTAAGCTCCAACCATCAGACCCAGCTTGGAAACAACAATTTGCCTAGATAAATAGGTAGTAAGTAAAGTGACCACATCAACAGTAAAAGACAAAAACAAGAAAATACACAAATATACACTAATCACTTCTCAGCCTTTTGGCTAAGATCAAGTGTAGATAAATAGGTTCTGTTTTAAGCAGGGAGGTAATAAGGCGCCCATAAGGACATGCCGGCAACTCGATCAGGAGGACATCTATGACAACAAAAAGCTCTTTGGCATGGAAGATGGAGTGACAGTACCCTCCCTCTCGTGGCTGAAGTCGAGCACAGCCTCCAGATGCCGGAAATAGAGAAAGATGGGAAAACCATATTTACTTCTGTTTATGGTCTGTCATAGTTAATTGTATAACGGCATTGAATGTTTGCTGAATATGTGTTCTGTAATCCTCCCTGAGTCTCCTTGGGAAGATAGAGCGGAATATAAATACAGTATATCATTATTCATGGATCCTAATGGAGCCCTGCCAGAAATAGCCCTGTGTTATATGGACAGGCTTGGAGGAAGTACCAACTTGCTGCAACTGATGCAAACACAGGCCAAAATATCACAAGGGCCATCCAATTCAACCCTCTACTATGCAGGAATACACAATCAGAAATTAAAACCTGTAATGAAGTGGACTCCACCACACTCTGAGGCAACATATTCCACTGTTGAATAGCAATTACCCTAAAGAAATTCTTCCTAATATTCAGATGCAATCACTTTTTGTCCAGTTTGAATCTGTTCCATGTCATCATCTTCAAAGCAAAAGAACAGAAGTTTGCTCCCTCCTCAATATGACATCTTTTCAAACATTTAAACATGGTTATTATGCCCCCTCTGAAGTTTCTCTTCTCTAGGCTAAACATACCCGGCTCCCTAAGATGCCATTCACACCTTTCATCATTTTGGTTGTCCTCCTCTGGACATGATCCAGCTTGTCAATATATTTCGTGAGCTATAGTGTTCAGGTACCCTTTAATGTGGAAATGGGGTCAAAATGGAGTTTGGAACAGATCTTTCTACTATTTTCACTAGCCATGCAATCTGGAGTTATAGTCCAAGTGTAAACTTTTCTCGGGTCAGGATAGAATATGCTGATATGCAAACGCTCTACAAGAATGGAACTAAGCTGATTCTTTCATCCTGTATCCTACATTATTGTCCTCCGCTGGGATGTTTTTCTTTTTTTTCCTGTCTACATCTATACTTCTACTGGTAAGTTGCTTTGAGACTTGCTAATGGCTATGCTTGTACCTCCCTGACAAGGATTCCCTCAGCAGTTAAAGAGATGCAATTTGTGCTCTCCTTTCAGCATCTGATCTGCTGTCTTTCCCATCCTTTGGTGCTTATTACTTCTGATGTGAAGGGAGTAAGTACTTTAATACCATCACTAAAGCCATTTGTTGAGATTCCCCCACCCCTTCCTCTCTCATCTTTTGAATAGCATGATTTAACATATTAATGTGGAAAAAAATCCAGACAGTCTCCTTTAGGGATTATAAGGGGGGGAAATGATGAGATACATGCAGTCTTAATGATCCATCGTGATCTGTGCGTATTGATAAGAAAAGCCTTCTAGGAATGAATTTCCAAGCTACATGTGAGAATTGTAGCTCTGTAATTATAGAACAGCCTAAAGGCTTCAGAATAATTAAGGGAGGAGTCAACATTCCCTAATTAGATTCTTCTTATTTTTCCCAAGGTTTCCCCTAGTATGGGCAGCTGACCTTTATTTTGGTGAGAAAATAAACAACTTTAAAATTGATTCTCTTAGGGAAAGCTTTGTTTTGAAATAAAAGTAAAGTTTAAATTTAAAAAAACAAAGAGAGGAGTTAGCTCAGAGACCATCTGCACTGCAGAATTATAGCTGTTTGACACCACTTTAACAACCATGGCTTCATCCTATAGAATCCTGGAATTTATAGTTTAGTGTGACACTAGAGCTCTGTGACAGAGAAAGGTAAATATGTTACAAAACTGCAAAACCCAGAACTCCATACCACTGATCCATGGCAGTTAATGTGGTGTGAAACTGCTCTGATTATGCAGTGTGGATAAAATGCTTTGGATCTTTCTTATCCTTTGAATTTCTACATTTTGTATATCACTTGTTTTGTATAGAACAGTGGTTCCCAACCTGTGGTCCATGGACCATCAGTGGTCCACAAGAACGAAAATATGGTCTGTGGCATCACCATTACTACATTGTTGCTTTGAAACCACATGGCAACTAGAGTGACTGGTCTTGCGAAACCTGAGGCAACGGGGATGTTGAGATGGGAGAAACTGTCTACCCATAAAAGATTACTACCATATCAGCTCTAGATTATTAATTATGGTTTTCTGTGGGTGAGCAGATGGTGACTGCTGGAATGCATATGTTCTGTATCAATAATTAGAGCTGATGTGGTCTATCCAATGGAATTTCTGATTCAGCACCTCAAGGAACCAAACTGAATCTAAGGTTGACCAAAAACTGATGTCTAAGCCTTTTGGTAGTAATCTTGGAGAATGGTCCCTGGTCAAGCGGTCCCTGGTAAAAAAAAAAAGGTTGAGAACAACTGTTCTAGAGAAAGTGGAGAGGGCAAAAGCAATGGAGGACATATCCAACTATTCAGGTACTGTTGCTGGGTTACACAGGTCTCTGGTTTGGTCCAACATAGTATTTCTTGTATTCATGAACCCTTGAAAATCTATACTAGTAAAAAAGGTAACAAATAAAAACAAAATTATATATATATAATAAGTGAAGTGAAGTGAAGAACAGATTTGAAGGACTAGATCTAGTAAACAGAGTCCCAGAAGAACTATGGACAGAAGTTCGAGACATTGTTCAGGAGGCGGCAACAAAGTACGTCCCAAAGAAAAAGAAAACCAAGAAGGCAAAATGGTTGTCTGCTGAGACACTGGAAGTAGCCCAAGAAAGGAGGAAAGCAAAAGGAAACAGGGATAAGGGGAGATATGCCCAGTTAAATGTGCAATTCCAGAGGTTAGCCAGAAGAGATAAGGAACTATTTTTAAATAAGCAATGCATGGAAGTGGAAGAAGACAACAGAATAGGAAGGACAAGAGACCTCTTCCAGAAAATTAGAAACATTGGAGGTAAATTTCAGGCAAAAATTGGCATGATAAGAAACAAAGATGGCAGGGACCTAACAGAACCTGAAGAGATCAAGAGAAGGTGGCGAGACTATACAGAAGATCTGTATAGGAAGGATAATAATATTGAGGATAGTTTTGACGGTGTGGTGAATGAATTAGAACCAGACATCCTGAGGAGTGAGGTTGAATGGGCCTTAAGAAGCATTGCTAACAACAAGGCAGCAGGAGACGACGGGATCCCAGCTGAATTGTTTAAAATCTTAAAAGATGATGCTGTCAAGGTGATGCATGCCATTTGCCAGCAAATATGGAAAACACAAGAATGGCCATCAGACTGGAAAAAATCAACTTATATCCCCATACCAAAAAAGGGAAATGCGAAAGACTGCTCAAACTTCCATACAGTGGCCCTTATTTCTCATGCCAGTAAGGTAATGCTCGAGATCCTGCAAGGAAGACTCCAGCAATACATGGAGCGAGAGTTGCCAGATGTTCAAGCTGGGTTTAGAAAAGGTAGAGGAACAAGAGACCAAATTGTCAATATCCGCTGGATAATGGAGAAAGGCAGGGAGTTTCAGAAAAAACATCTATTTCTGCTTCATTGACTATTCTAAAGCCTTTGACTGTGTGGATCATAATAAATTGTGGCAAGTTCTTAGTGGGATGGGCATCCCAAGCCACCTTGTCTCTCTCCTGAGGAATCTGTACAAGGACCAAGTAGCAACAGTAAGAACTGACCACGGAACAACAGACTGGTTCAAGATTGGGAAAGGCGTACGGCAAGGCTGCATCCTCTCACCCAACATTTTTAACTTGTATGCAGAACACATCATGCGATGTGCGGGGCTGGATGAATGCAAAGCTGGGATGAAAATTGCTGGAAGAAACATTAACAACCTCAGATATGCAGATGACACCACCCTGATGGCCGAAAGCGAGGAGGAGCTGAGGAGCCTTCTAATCAAGGTGAAAGAAGAAAGTGCAAAAGCTGGGTTGCAGCTAAACGTCAAAAAAACCAAGATTATGGCAACAAGAATGATTGACAACTGGAAAATAGAGGGAGAAACCGTGGAGGCCGTGACAGACTTTGTATTTCTAGGTGCAAAGATTACTGCAGATGCAGACTGTGGCCAGGAAATCAGAAGACGCTTACTTCTTGGGAGGAGAGCAATGTCCAATCTCGATAAAATAGTAAAGCGTAGAGACATCACACTGGCAACAAAGATCCGCCTAGTCAAAGCCATGGTATTCCCTGTAGTCACCTACGGATGTGAGAGCTGGACCTTAGGGAAGGCTGAGCGAAGGAAGATCGATGCTTTTGAGCTGTGGTGTTGGAGGAAAGTTCTGAGAGTGCCTTGGACTGCGAGAAGATCCAACCAGTCCATCCTCCAGGAAATAAAGCCCGACTGCTCACTTGAGGGAAAGATACTAGAGACAAAGTTGAAGTACTTTGGCCACATCATGAGGAGACAGGAAAGCCTAGAGAAGACAATTATGCGGGGGAAAGTGGAAGGCAAAAGGAAGAGGGGCCGACCAAGGGCAAGATGGATGGATGGCATCCTTGAAGTGACTGGACTGAACTTGAGGGAGTTGGGGGTGGTAACGGCCGACAGGGAGCTCTGGCATGGGCTGGTCCATGAGGTCACGAAGAGTCGGAGACGACTGAACGAATGAACAACAACAACATATATATATATATATATATATACACACTCAAATCTGCAATTTCTTCATATATCCCCAAATATCTCAAAATGTCAGATTTTTGTCATTGGATGACTACGTGTGTTTGTCATAATGGTGCCCTGGCGTTTGCTGGGACAAGCATGTTTGTCCCATGCACTGTTGGAAGAGAAAATATGTTCTGTGTGTCAATTTTGCGTTACAACATTTAGTGCGACATCAAAGGTAGAGTTGTGATGCTACTTTAAGTTTACATTGTATCAGTTTTGGTGTTTTAATCTTCCTTCTATGTTTTTAATATATGTACTTTTATGCTTGTTTCTTCTATATATCTTAGCTATGTCATACCTTGCCTCAAGCAGTGAGGAGAGATGGGTAACAAATTAGATTGGTTGTTGTTGGCATTGTTGTACCACCTGTTCATTGTTCAGGGGTGTTAGGACAAGTGTCACTAGTTTTTTCAGGGCTGGATAGTAATTCCGAACCTAGTTTGTATGGCTGGTGCATTGAACACAAGGTGAGTGCAATATTTTTTTCCTGTTCTACATTGATCTCCTTCAGGAAATATGGGAATCAGAAATGTACTGGGCTGAATGGGAGGTCACAGTTAGGTGATGAGCGTGGAACTGGAAAATTTTAGTTGGCAAACATCAAGCGGGCAAGTTTTTTGGCTCGTGGAACTTGCCATTTGGATGGCAGGAACATTTTTGGAATAGGCCTACTTCATGACCACTAATTTTAAGTCACAGGGATTGGGTTCCATGTCAGGGGCAGTCTTTCTTTCTTGAGAATTTCCTAGGAGCTATCTATTGTTGAACATGTATTGGGAATGGTATTTTTTCCTAATTCTTTGCTGATGAGGTTGCTTGGGAATAGCCTTGGCCTCTGCTTAATAGTAGAAAAGTTATTTCTTGAAGTATTAAGTTGTAAAATTTAAATACAGTTGTGGCTATAGTTTAGCTCATTGCTGGTGTTCAGTCCTTTGACCTTATCACATTCATCAGATTCAGCATCCTAGGATGCTTCCAGCCTATTTTTGGGATGGAGCCCCATGCAGCCTACCATACAATGTCACGTGACTCTTGGCAGAGGCCCCGTTTCCAACTGAGGTGGAATCATCCTTGAACACTTCCAATGGAGCCAGCATGGATCCTCCCCAGAAGGACCACACTTCCCACGTGTGATGAGGAAGTGTTCCTGAGAAGGACCTGTATGCAGGGTGACAGATTCACATTGCTGTGCCTCTCTTCTGTGAAGCTAGATGAAGTGGGATCACTTCACCTGACCTATGTGATAAGGTCACTTATTTCCTAGTAATAGGCAATCATAAGCACTTAAGCAGACATTCAGAGTTACCCACATAAGTAATCTGTCTATTGTGTAATATATGTGTCTGGTGAGGAAGCGCGTATTACCCACATACAACGCCACAGTGATGTTTCACTTTTCTGCAATCATATTAGGATACTTGTTACAGACACCACGGGTATTGGAATCATTACTAAGAGCATGCAGATGTTAATTTTAGGTATCTCGGTTATTATGCAATATTTACTCTCTAATCAGTGTAGCTCCAAGATAAAGCCAACATAGTATTATGGATTGAGAATTAGACTATGACTCTGGAGACCAGAGTTCAGATCCCTGCTTGGCCATCAAAACCTCTGAGTGATCTTGGTCAAGTTACCCTCTCTCAGCATCATAGGAAGGCTTCAACAAACCTCTTCTGAATTTTTCCCCCAAATAAATCCTGAGATAGGACTGTTTTAGGGTTACCAGGAGTTGGAAACAACTTGAAGACACACAACAACAGCAGTTTCTTCAAAGTGACCCATCTTTCTTTTTCTTAAAAAAGCTCTCCTGCCAAAATCCAAGGTTATTTACAAGTGTAATTATAAGAAACTGTTTCCAATGTTGAGTTTTTTTTTCTTATTTGTGAGATAAATGCATTTTGGAGCGAGAAAAAGAGAAGAAAAGGAATAATGGCACCTTGTCACCTGCCAGGCTATGATCAATGTTTTTAATTTTCAGTATTTATCCCTGCTTACTATCTGGAAAGGTTAGAAAACAAAATAATAATCATTATATTCAAGCTGCCAGAGAACAAGCTGTTTCCTAGAGCATCACTTTTTATTTATTTTTGAAATAATCAGTTTAGTCATTTGTTGTTAAGTACTGTGGTGCATAACAATACCCCACAAATGTTGATGTTTAGTTAAATTCTAGAAATTTTCTACTCCTTCATTAAAGCCCACAAATAGATCAGGAATACATTTGGTATTTGGGAAGAGTTATTGTATAGACCCTTATCTAAGTTGACTTCATGTATACATCTAGGACAGGTTTGAGGATCACAATGATGGATTTTGATATGACTCATTAGTAAGTTGAAGGTCATTCTGTGGAGACGGGAAAACACCAGAGGGCTAGCAATTGTTCCTCACCTGGGCATTTAAAAAAGCTAGAAGTGCTGCCATGGCAGAGACCACAGAAGGGGTTAGTGCTTCTTTTAGGTTAATTAGCATTTAATGGCCTAGCAGTCTCAAGGTCTGGCTTCTTCTCTGTGTCAGAATACACAGAGATGCCATTGAAATCCACAAGCATGTGGACAATTCAACAAAAAGGAAGAAACCATAAAAATGAACAAAATCTAGCTAACTGTATTTAAAAACTCTAACATTATAACAGTAAATAAAGAACAATACTCAAAAACAAGGGAAATCCAGACTAGAAATAATCAGGGCCAGCTAATCACCTCCCAACAAAGGATTCCCCCAGGAAGAGGCCAGTCCTCGAAACTGCTAGGCCATTAAATGCTAATCAAGGTGCCCAACTGAAACATTCACACCTACTTCAAACAGACAAGAGTTCTTTCTCCCGCCCTGGACATTCCATAGATATATAAACCCATATTTTCTAGTTTCCAACAGACCTCACAACCTCTGAGGATGCCTGCCATAGATGCAGGTGAAACGTCAGAAGAAAATGCTTCTTGGAACATGGCCATACAGCCCAGAATCCCCCCTCAGTGTTCAGTCTTCCCTCATCTCGCAACTTGCACCATTCCAATGGTAACAGTGTGAGGACACGGATGGGGTGGAGCTCTCCCTTTAGCAGGGATGGGGGAGAAGGTGTGGCCTGCAGAAGGATTTGGGAAAAATAATAGCCCTTCACAAGGGCCAAGATGATACAGGCTTGCTCTAAGGTATATTTAAAGAAGGAGAATTGCAATTAGCAACAAATACACACACACACACACACACACACACTGTATCCAAAGATAAATGTTGTTTTAGTCACAACCATTACAAAAAGTCTCCATGCTCACCATCTCTAGCTCTCACCAACAGATCTTCCAGCCAGCCAGTCCTTCAGGTGACAATGGAACAGGCAAATATTAGGTCTTTCAGGAACCACAGGTAGCTGCTTGCCAAGCACCTTCTGGAGCAGATGGGACTTTTATAGATGCAGTTAGTCAGGATTACTGAGCCAATGACCAAAGTGTGCTTTGTATCCCCAAACATAACTTAGATACTAGATGCTGTCACTAGGGATATGATATAACAAATGTATCTCCAAAGTCCCTTTCTGTAGAGAAAAGACTGGTCTAATAAAACATAGAGATGAGGGGGTGCTTGTCCCCAAACAGATACATAAGGCTTTGACATGTAAATTTCCCTCTTAGAAGAACCAATTAACTCTGCAATCCTATAAAGAGATATTCAGAAATCACTGAGTTCAGGGAGTTTAATTATGGGCTATATAGCTATAGGATATATGTACAATGAAATAGCAGATCCTTCATCATTCCTAATCTCTCATTCTTTCTCTCTCTTCAAACACTCTGTTGTATATTAATGTTTCAGTCTCTCAAACATGCCATCCATCCATCCATGGAAGAAAAGGCAAGAGACATACGAAATATCGGAGGTTCTTATTTCCCTCCCTATCTCTCTCAAACTCTGTCTCGCTCTATGTGTGTGTGCACACCCACATATCATGTGTATACGTATTTGCAATCAAACACTTTTCCTAATATCGCTACAAGTGCTTTCACAAGCTGATCTGATCCTCTAGGTGTACAAAACCTGATTTTTTTTAAAAAAAGCATGTTTATATTTCTTAATAAGAGCCTTCTTTGTGGTCTAGCAAAACTGGAAATCTATCATAGCAATTTGCAGCAGCCATGTTCAGTAGTGCTTAATGCATTTTGCTTTTAAGAGTCTGCTTCTGTGGGCCTAAATTGAATCTGCAAATCATTGTAAGTGAGCAATAGATTCGCATCTGGAGACAGCCAGAATTAATGGTGACTCTTAGGCCCCTTCTACACAGGCCTTAAAATCTGAAAGAAACTGGGATAAAAGGGTGTGTGCTTAGATGACGCATACTGTAAATGCACACTTGATAGGATGAAAACAGGTATTAAAAAGATTGTCTTAAAATTTACAATCAGCTAAAAATGTGCTGCTATGGAGGACTTTACATCCCTGCAGTAAAAAAAAAACTGTTGGAAAGTTGCTGCCTCAGAATGTGGTGGAGTCTCCTTCCTCTGGAGGCTTTTCTGCAGAGGCTGTCTATCAGGAGTGCTTTGATTGTGCCTTTGAAGGTGTTGGTCTGGATGGTCCTTGTAGGTCTCTCCCAGCACTAGGGTTCTAGGATTCTCTATCAGTAGGCAATATGGAGTCTAGTTGATACACTTTCCCCCTCCAACCACCATCACATCCTGACTAAGGCCAACCTTTTTGGGATCCTAACATTTCACATCTTTGCTTCACTTTCTGCCTCCGAAAGAGGAGAGGAAAGGGCAGGGAGGGGACTTGGGGAGAACCCACTCCCTCCCGGCCCACCTACCATGCTCCAGCCCACCATGCGGCCCCCAAATTAGAAAGTTTGCCCATACCTGCTTTAGAGGTTCAGGCAAAACGTAACTGCATGAGCCATGTTCTTCCTCATTAGTAACTCTTTCTGTCTTGACCACATTCTGATGTTGTTTGGCTACATGTCATCTACTAAATGTTGGAGGGTATAGACTCCTTTCTTTTGTATATAGGGAGATGTTTGCAAAATATGTTATTGGGAATTACCCTCGGGCATCTTTATATCAACCAGCCCTGGAGTTCAAAACTTATGCCAGAGAGAAGCGAGTTTTCAAGTATTCTGGTTGAAATGTTGGAATGACAAACTTTTCTACCAGCATGCCTGTAGCCAGAGAACAGGCTAAAAGAAATTTGACTGTGGTTGGCATATTACAAAGGAACTTGAACTCCCTGAAGAGGTTTCTGAAGATATTGAAAGAGGCAACCTCAGAGCTGATGGCAACTGTCACTATGCTGACATAAAGAAAGGAGTCTGGTGTCATCTCTGCGGCTGGAGCAATGACACAAAATGGCAGTGACAATGTGCCCCATGTAACCATTTTGTCTGTCAAACTTATGTTGCTGTCTCATGATAATTGCACATTGTTTATTGAACAAGTTGCAAGTTATGTAAAAATGTATTCTTTCTACAGGTTGTTCACAGTTCTTGCATGGTTACACATAACTGTTTTAATGAATACTAAATGGCATTATAATGTGCTACATTAGATTTAAAAGAACTTTCAGGCTGTTCACTTGGGACGGGTGGGTAGAAATGTATTTCCCCAGTAAAATAATTACATTGGCTTTTCCTGGAGACCAACAGCATCTTAAGTCCCTTCTACACAGCTGTATAAAATCCAGATTATGTGCTTTGAACTGGATTATCTGACAGTGTAGACTCATATAATCCAGTTCAAAGAAGATAATGTGAATTATTTGCTTTGATAATCTGGATTATATGGCAATGTAGAAGGGGTCTCAGGTAATTTCCATGCAAAACTATTTGGGAAAGGTGTTTCATAGCTAGAATAACATCAGTGGGAAGATTTTCCTTTGGCAGTCATTGCCCCACATTTTACTGGTGGGGTCACTTGAATAAATAATGTCAAAGATAATCCAAAAGTCTACATGTGGAAGAGAAAGAAAGCCAGCTGGTCCCATACCATTGACCATAAAGTTGAAACCAGCATTCCAGATTGGCTTCAAAATGGGCTGAAAGTTAGTTAAAATGGCAATGCTCTAGCATGAAATGCTGGACTGCTATTCAGTTTAAATCACTAGTCAGCAATAGAGTAGATTGTCTCTACCCAGTCTGGGCTGCCAGGATACTGTCCTCACTATGCCATCATTCAACTATCTGATTGTCGTTAAATTTCTTTTCATTTTGCAATGAGCTGCTTATTAATTGCACTATCCTTGTCATTGGCTCTCCCACTTTGCTTACTATTTTTATTATGTGCCTATTTTTTATTTTAAAAAGCCATAAAAGGTGGGTTTTTTATTACTTCGGGGCCCATTTTAAACCAATCAGTAACTTTTAAAGCCTTTTAAGGGACAATCTGACAGCTTGGAAAGTTACAGTCAGCCCTCTGTATTTGTGAATTTTGTATCCATGGCTTCAATAATCCACAACTTGAAAAAAATTACAAACAACCAATTTTGATTTTACCATTTTATATAAGGGACACCATTTTACTCTGCCATTGTTAATAATGGCACCTGAGTATCCATGGATTTAGATATCCACACAGGTCCTGGAACCAAATCCCAGGAGATATCATACACTTGCTGTGAGGTTTTGTTTTTTTTTTTTTGGGGGGGGGGGGGGCTTCAGTTCCCAGAATCCTCCTCTAGCTTACATGAGTCTGTTGTATCCAAATTTACCTGGAAGTAATCCTTTAGGTTGAACTGTTAAGTCTATTAGGTGGCTAAAGACTATGTTCTCCTTCTTTCTATCCTAGGGCTTCCTTTCACTCCTAAATAACTTTCCTTGTCTTTCCAGTCTTTCATTTGGTGTAAAAAGTGAGAAAGGAAAGCTGCAATGAGTTATATTTTGGAAATCTGCAGACCTGGCCATTTTCTGTTTAATTTTTCTTTCAACAGAAGATAAACATATTGCCACTTATAAATTGGCATAACTTATTCTGTGTTGGAAAGCAAGCTGAAACTGTAGCTACTGCTAAATCAGACCACGGTCTGTTTTTCCCAATATTTCTAAACAGTCTGCATGTAGGAAATATTGGGTAGGTTTATGAGATCCAATTTTTTTGACAGATTTGAAGCCAAGTTTAGACGGTTTAGATTCTCAATCCAAAACATTTGGGAACTGGATTTAAACCAAAATATGTTTTGAAGTTCTTTTCTCATTACAGTCTATTATGATGGTTTGAGTCACTGAAATTAAATAGAAATGTGAAATGCATGTGTGAAAGTAATACTAGAGATATCAGACCTAATACTGCAGAATGTGCCAAATAGTGATTGCCACAGAGGTTCCAAAAGACAGAAAATGTTCTCATGCAATACTTATTTATTAATATTAAATGTATATCATGTCTTTCTCTCAAAATGGGATTCAAGTCAGATTACAACAATTTAAAAACATACAGTTAAAATATTCATTTACAAAAGTGAGAAAGAATTAAATATCCTGATTGTTAAAATGGTTAAAGGCAGGGAAATCTTGAAGGTACCAAACAAAAGCAACAAATTGAGGTGCTCTGTTTTCAATATCTCTTAAATATTCCAAACATATTTAAGAGTTATTGAAAACAGAGCACCTCAATTTGTTGCTTTTGTTTGGTGCCTTCAAGATTACTTACATTTATGATGAACCCCACACCGAGAGACCTCTATGTTACACATTAACAGCTCTTCCCATGTGTTGCGGATTCAGGGCTGTGTCTTCCTTGATGAAGTCTGTCCATCAGGAGAGAACTGACATATGTATACTCATAGGTATTTAACCACACAGATGAGAACCCTGAGAAAGCATACACACTGGGTTGAGATATTGGAGAATGGTGGAATTATGGCAGGTGATATGCAAAATCTTGTGTAATAAAGTAACCCTTTCTAGGTGAAACCAGATAAAAAATGACAGGTGGTTAGTAGTGAGTATATTTAGTGAGCCATGGTCAAGACCTGGCCAAAGCTTTACCACCGGTCCAAATCCCAGCTCCCCAACTCTCCCAAAATGGTTTCCAGGACAGAATACCAAGAAAAACTTTGCCTCTATTTTTCCAAACTTAATTGGATCAGGGAATTCTCAGGTTTGTTGTTCATGAAAGTCAAGGAAGGCAAGTGGCAACTCCCCCTCCCCACAGTTCCTTGAGGCAAAAGCTTTACCTAACCTGAACAAAAAGGCCAAAAAGTTACCAAATTTAAATTGAGGTTTGATGGAAAAACTAGCACAACTGGTATCTAAAAGGAGATTGATTTATTATCATGCAAAAGAAATAAGAACAGTTTGGACAAAGAAGATAATAAGAAAATATAATACATTTCATGTGCTGTGTGTATGAAGCATAGGTCTTATTGAAAATGTTAGGATCAAGACTAAAGCAAGACCTGATCCATAAAGATATGGGTCTGAAAAGAAATAAACAGAGATGGAATAAATTTCACTGGCCCATTTAATCAAAACTGGGTTAAAGTTAGCCAACCACATTTTTAATAGCATGATAGTCTCCCATTCAGAAATAAACACACACAACTGAGGCCCTTGTGAATGAAGCTAACCATAGTTGGACTAATGAGTAAGGCCTTATTGCTTAATGAGAAGACCATACAGATGAGTCTAGGTGTCTGTCTACCTATGGCTTTTAGTCTCAGAAAATTGTAGCATTTCCCAAAGCTCTTAGAAATACAGAATGTAACTTCACAAATTGGAATGGATTCCACCTCCCAAACTCCTTGGAAAGATCATTAGTAAAACAGCAAAAACACCACCTGCATTTCATAAAATAATATACAATAGAAAACTTTGTCAAGCTTACTCTGAAATCTGTTAGGCTTCTTGAAAGGACTTGTAACCTGATATATCAGGATTATACTTGTCAGATCAATACAATCACTGCTCAGCATACTTAAGCACATTAACTTACAAGTTCTGCAACATTACTGGAACTTAATTCCCAAGTGAATTTCTAAAGGGTTCCAGCCCTCAACAGGTCTCTTCAGTTCAAATGTGCTGGGAGTATAATCTGGAAGTGTTCCACTGGTAAATAATGAAAGTAGCAGCAAGACAGCATGTGGGCTTCCTTGGTGTCACTGAAAAAAATAACTTCACCATCACTACCTAAATAGGGCAGTGATCCCCAAAGCCCAGTCCTCTAAAGACCACTTCACATTGGCCAAATTTTGGTGGCAACTCTGGTTACATAGCAGCTTTGTCAGAGAGCTTGCCAGCTCCCATCACACACTGGAGAAATACTTCCAGAGCAATGCCATGACAAAACTGCTGCAGAACCAGAGTTGCCACCAAAGAAAGCTGCCAGTGGTAACACAGGAGGCTTCCTGTGGTTGACGATGGATGCTTGCCCCCATGTGATAAGGTAGGGGGAAAACTGGGATGGTATGGGACATTGGGTGATAGATTCTCATGCCTCTGGACATGTAGCGCCAGAATCGCCATGATCTGTGGAGATTCAGGAGGTACATCTAAAGAGGTCCCAGCTTTTGGGCATCAATTTCCAGAAATCATAGCTGCCTTGGGATCCTGGAAACTGAACTGGAAACTGAAACACCTGAAGAGCAAGAATTTGGAAGACACTGACACAGGATGTTCCACCTCCATTGGGTATTTGGGCAGTATTTTGGATCTGAAGGAGTTTTACAAGTTTCCCCAAAATGCCTATGTTGTCTGAATGAAAGTAATCCAAACAGGATGTCATCAAGGCATGTACCAAGAAGTCATTTATGTGGGTTCTTCACAACAAGGCAATTCAGAAGAGTGAAGACGATTAAAATTGCCCCATATTATAGCCCTTATTCCAAAGTAAGAGATGGTCTTGTTGTTGTTTATTTCTATAACATCATTAAAGATACATAGCACTTTACATTAAAACAATGAAAAATAATTGGTCCTGCTAGAGGGAAGGAGAAAGAACATAACACAAAACTGTATAATACAATTGCAAAACAAATCATCCACATAAAGTGCCAAAATGAAATAAATACAATCTAATACAAAGCAAGCTGACCAATATATGCAATCTAGATATACAAGATAAGCAAACAATGTCAGACTAAAATTCCAGACACTTTAAAAAAACAAAACAAAAATAGTTTTCACTTGGGATTTAAAAAGAGAAGGGAAGGGAAAATGTATAAGGTGACAATACCAAGGGTCTTGGGCAATGAGTCAGAAAGGACAAAGGCAGATCTTGAGTATGCTTGGGAAATAAGTGTTGAAATATTGGGGGGGGGGGGGTTGTGTAGGCCTTTGAATGTTAAATGAAGCTTATACTAGAAATAATTGGTAGCCAATGAAAATATATCAAAAGTGGGGTAATATAATCAAACAACAAGCTGAAAAGACCTAAAATGAGCTAATGGAAGACGAGCCAAAAGAAGATTGTATAATCAATGTGGGAAAATATTGGGTCATGAACTATGGTCTCAACAGAAAACGCAGAAAGAAAATGTATGATTGGGTAATGCTATAAAGAAAAAAATTGACATGACTTGGACATAGCTTCTGTGTGAGGAACAAAAGATCAAGAAGAATAAAAATATACAAGTTTTCTTCACTGGATGAATTGTATTATCATTAACAGTTGTGGAAAGTGTATGTTGTAAAGAAGGTTTTGGAGGGAAAATAAGTAGTTCAGTCTTTCTTATGGAAACTTTTAGATGACAATGAAGCATCCATGCTGAAAGAGCTGAGAGGCATGCTTAGCACAATGCTTGATATCAAAAGAAAGTTCTGTGGTAGAGAAATACAGCTGAGTATCCTCAGCATAAAGATGATCTTGAAAACCCTATGAAATGATAAGATTATCTAAATATAGTGTAAAAAAAAAGACATCAAAGAACCCAGAACAGAGCCCCATGGAACTCCATCCAAAAGGGGGAAAGAAGAAGATGCCTCCAGCTATTATGTTAAATGACTGATCTGAGGGGTAAGATGTAAACCAACTGAGGACCGAATCAGTAAACTTCAGGTCATGAAGTCAATATAACAAAAGAGCATGATCAACTATGTTAAGGACTGCAGCAAGGTCAAGAAAAATAATGCCCAACTGCAGGGTTTTCTTTCTTTCTTTCTTTCTTTCTTTCTTTCTTTTTTGACATTTGGTATGCTGGTAAAGAGGAAAGTTTGGGAGCAGCAAGATTACAATGTATAGTTTCAATTTTAGTGTTAAAGAAAGTTGTGAAATTATCAGCAGAGAATGATAGAGTGAGAGGTGGAGGGAAAGGCTTTATGCCAAGAAAATGGCAAAGTTCATTATAGTTGTCATTGTGGTATTTAATATTGCTTCTTACTGCCAGAGCTTCAAAACTTATACTTTATGGACTGTGGCCTACAAAGTCCACCAGCTTCCATGGCCACTACAGCCCCAGAATCCTAGCATCCATACCTGTTTGGATATTCATACTTTTCTATAGCAGCAGGCTGCCTGGGGGATTATGTAGGCTGTAGTTCATAAAATTAACTTTTCTAAATTGTTGCTATAAGAATTCTTTCTCATATGGAACAGGATTAAGACAGGAAAACACTAAAATGTTTTTCTTTTGTTGGGGAGGGAGCATCAAAATCATTATTAGGTCAGGAAAATTATGATTTTTTAAAAAAAGGATATAATAGCATAAGTAAAAGAGCACCATAAAAATATGGAATGAAATGATTCACATTCCATGACAGCAATACCTGGCAGCAATACTTCAAGTGAATCCAGAATACGAGACCTAAATAACTTTGGGATAAAAAAGATTTTATTTCTGTTTTGAAGATTTATAATTGTCTGAATTCTTTAGTCATGAGCTAAGAAACCATGAAAATGGAATGCCCACATTTTTGTATTCACCAGACCTTAACCAACAGTAAGGTTGTCATTAAATGTCCAAGAACCATTAGGTGTTGTTAAACAGCTTGGGAAATATTTGCATGGTGATTTAAGCCTTTAAACAAACACAGACATTTTTTAAAGGACCTCACAATAAGTAGGTTGGCATTGATTTTTTACTATAATGACAATCAGGCCTCCAAGCTATTCTTGCACTTCAGTCACGGGGCATTGCTGCTGAAGACATAAGCTGGGAAACATTGAGAACTTGAGACATTTTTCAACTTGAGCTTTCTAACAGATGTGAGAAGGTACTAAGGAAAGGAAAAAACTAGAACATGAGAGCAGAATATGTAATGATTAAGTGTTCAGTACATCTCTTTTTATCTTTACACTTTCTAAGCTTGCTTTATTCACTACCTGCAAGTTTGTATTGGTTCGATAGTAAAAAAAAAAGTTCTTGTCACAATGCATCCAGTTGTAGGGATATAATTCTTTGCTAATTTCATTCTTGAAACAATGAGTAATTTTAGCCATTTTTCCTGTTCTGAGACTGTTTGCAGCATAGGATTTATTCTGACAAAGTTTGTGTGTTTGGTTTCATTTTCTTTTTCCCTTTTTTGGCATATTAAACAGCATTTTAAAATATTTCTGCACAAAATTATCTCTTTTTGTGCAGAAAATGTTGCCTCCTTTTCCTGTTTTTTGGTGGTAAGCAGGAAAAGTGAAAGGTTTTTTGGCAGATTGAAAACCTGAAGCATGAAGCTTCTTGCCAGTTAGGAACAATTGTTTCCTAGCACTCAAGAGATATATTTTGAATATCTTCATAGACATCATCAATAGCTCCATGAATATCTTCAAACATTCTAAGATGTTGCATTCCTTCCTCCCAACAACATCAATAATTTGGTAGTCTAACAACAGCAAAGTCATACACCAAAGTCACATTAAACCAGAGAACTACACAATGAAACTACACATTAAACCAGAGAACTACACAATGAAACCATGGTTATCTCATGATGTGAGACTCAAACAAAATCTTCTCCACATATCTTTCACTAGGGACCTCATCACACTAGAGAATGAATCCACTTTAAATCCAGTTGCTCCCTCTTGCAGAATTCTGGGGTTTGTAGTTTAGGGAGGAGCCCTTAACAGCCCACTAAACTACAATCCCCAGAATTCTGCAGGAGGCAGAAACGGATTTAAAGTGGATCTCTAGTGTGATGTAGTAAGAGCTCTTATCCAGGCCATTGTCCACAGATCAGTGTTCCTGATTTACTCTCTTTGCATATTAGAAGATTTGGGGCAAAGTAATACTTATTTTTTTGACTAGGACAAAGGAACTGGAAAAGTTACATCTGAATATTCCTTGCCTAAGAAAACTGTATGAAGTCAAAAGGGTTGTCATAAGTTGACAAGTGACTTGAAGACATGTACACACACATGCTAATACAAAGCCATGTATATGCATTTTCAGATGTAAAAAAAGTGCTTAGCCCTTCTATTTGCATCTCTTTCATCATCATATGTCACTTTCAAGAATAGCACAATATTTTCCAAGGTATCTTACATACCTGTAAATTCAAAGGAAGGATCCTTTCTTCTTGAAGAAAGATTTCATTGAGACAAGGAAATATCTGGTACCACTGGATTCTATGGTAGATTTTGCTGGTCCTGCTACTCATTATATTTTCTACCTGGATTAAAAGCAGGAAGCAAGGAAAGTTTCCAGCTACTGGAGAAATGACTGTACAAAGATGAGGCGCCCACGTACACATAGCCTAGCTAGCTTATAACCATGGAAAGCACAAGAATCGCACACACCTAACCCATGAGACTGCAGCTGTAATTTTCTTTGAAGAAACAAAATATTGAATGACAAAAGAAAACAAAAAGGATCTTTTTTTCTTTAGCACTTGTTACAGTCACTTTCATGCTCTGAAAGTAACACTGAAAATGCTTTAGATCCCAATGGATAATGCCCTGCTCTGCTACAGAAAACTGATTTCTGTGTTTGCTACGGTTGTACAAGCTGTCAAGCAAATGTCCATCAAAAGTGAATTTAAAGTGAATTTAAAACTTTCCCAGATATTTTGACCAAGAAACCTACTGTTATATTGCTGAATTTACTCTTTCTCCATTAATGCAACAGACCGTGGTTAGACAAGTTGAAAAGGTGTGGATGCATATACAAGTTGAGTATCCTTTATCTGAAAAGCTTGACACAAAAAAAATGTTTTTGTTTTTGTATTTTTAATTTTAGAATATCTGTAATTGCATATATGTACATAATGTACATATATAATCTTGAAGGTGGCATCCAGAAAATTCATTTCTGTTTCATTAATATTTTATTCACATAACCTGTAGGCAATTTTATACAATATTTTAAGAACAATTTTGTGCATGAAACTAAGTTTGTGTACATTGAAAGTGTCACTATCTCAGCCACCTATGTGGACAATTTCAGATGTTGGAGTATTTAGAATTTCAAAATTCAAGATAAGGAATGCTGCCTACAGTTTGAAAAAGAAGTATAAAGCACATTTCAATGAACAATATTTTAAACACAAATTGGATTTACCTATCTTGGTTTTAAAATATAATAGAATTCTAGAATCATAGAGCAGGTAGGAACTACAAGAATCATCTAGGTAGTGTCTCCTTTCTTGTCATTTGAACTCTTTGGTTTGTGTGGTAGTCCCTGGAGCAGCAAAAAACAATTTTGCTCAATTTTTCTATATTTATTTATTTATAACATTTATATGCCACCCTTCTCACACTGAAGGGGACTCAGAGTGGCTTACAAGTTATATGTAAATACAATATATTATATTATTAGCATAGCACAATATTAGTAACATACATTCCCATATTGTACTAGACCACTATACTGTAATATTATTAGTAATATTACGTGTAATATGAAATATATAATTATTATATTGTATTATTATTACATTGTATCACATGATAATATTATTATCAATATTATATGTGTATGTTGTTGTTCATTCGTTCAGTCATCTCCGACTCTTCGTGACCTCATGGACCAGCCCATGCCAGAGCTCCCTGTCGGCCGTCACCACCCCCAGCTCCTTATATGTGTATACAAGATATTATATTATTATATGACACCCTTCAGATATTTAAAGAGGGTAAGCATGTCATCTCTCAGCCTTCTCTTCTCAACGCTAAGCAAAACCAACTCTCGAAATCATTTCTCATAGGTCTTCGTTTCCAGACATTTAGCCATCTTGGGGCTCATCTACATCTTAAACTTTGCTTAACATAGGGTTAAACCTTCTTAGCCCACTTTATCCCGCATTAAGGACAGGGAGTTCCTGGATGCCAACTGGACATCAGGATCGACTTCAGGTCCACTTTGGGTTTCAGACTCTTTTCTGGATATGTCCCAGGTTGTCAGTATCCTTCTTGAACAGGTCTGCCAAAAACTGGTCATGGTATTCCAAGTAAGAATTTGGGGTGGGGGGGGGGTTGTTTCCCATGGATGATAATGAAACTAGGATTTATTTGACAATCTATGAAGAGGAAACTATTAGTGAATTATAAAGATGCAGGGCATCTTGTTTGCATTGAGACTGAGCCTAGGAATTTATGAAGTAGTGGGGCTCATGCTCATGGTGGTAGTGATATCAGTATCTAGAGATATTTCTGCACTATAAAAAGAATAGATAGGCATGCCATGTATACACTTTATTGATATTTATTGCAAACGTTTTTTTAAAAAAATTGTAATCCAGATGGGATTGTAGTTGAACTCCCATAGACTTGGTAATTGCTGCTCAGAATAATAATTTGATGGTATCTGGAAGGCCATTGCTTCCAGCTGTTTTACCAAAATAAGGGCCACATTTTGGCTTCTTGTTAACTAGGTCAAGTTCTTGAAAAGCATCCCATCTGCCCTCACCTTCAAAACATGAAATATACTTTCTCTGCCCTTTTCAAGAACTCTTGATAAAAAGCACATTGCTCAAATAATAACATGCCTTTATATATATGAGGAACAAGGAAGAATTTATGAGTTGCTAGGTGACCTTCATTACAAATGAAATTCTGGCTGCATTTTATCTATTTATTGTATTTGAAGAGTCATTAAAATATTTACTGGAAATTTTGTGCAGATGGATTTTCGTTCTGTTTCCCAAACTGCCTGTAGTTTCAGAGAAATAGATGTAAGCGTAACTGTTTCACAGTCTGGTCTCAAAGAGATGCAGATGTTGGCCAGAAGGGAGTTTAACAAAGAAATTAAGACTTGTTTTATAAAAATATTTGTAACCAAATTTGATCCTTTAAATTTTTGTTATCATGCATGTTTGTGTGTGTGTGTGTGTATGTGTGTGTGAGAGAGAGAGAGGGGGGAGGGGGAGGGAGGGGGAGGGAGGTTAAGCCATTCACCTCTTCAAAAGGTATGAATGGAATAGCATTTCAACCAAGTCAGGCAGGGGGTGGAATAGTTTTGTTCCATGGCTTAAGGAATATTTGGTAGCAATGCCATCAGTGGAATGGGATAAGCCTTATTACATCTGAGAAAAAGAAAGATCATTGCCCCCAAAAGAAAAAAAAATAAAGGGAACCTCCATGTATATTCAGCTCTCCTCATTCACTGTGGTTAGGGATGCAAGACCCCAGTAAAACTGGGAAAATAACGAAACTGAAACCTAAAAACCTAAAAGAACATTTCTTTAGTATTCTGTAGATCCTCCAACACAACTCTGTGGTCAACTTCAGCCACATGTTAACCACATAGTCACACTGGAGTATCTAGAGAGTCCTAAAGAGGGAATTTTAAATCAAATCCACAAATAATCAAATCTACAAAAGTCAAACCCACAAATATGGAGGGCTGATTATTAGGCCTGGGTAACAACGCAAAAATTTGTTTCTAAAATCGATTTGTAATTGGGTTTTTTTTTTGTTTCGATATTTAAAATAATTAAAAATTTTCCAAAAAAAAAGTTCGGTATTTACGAAATTTCGTAAATATTTACAAAACATTTTGTAAAGATGGCGCCCTTTTTTCCCCAATATTTTAAAATATTTTTTAAATTTAATTATTAATTTAGTAGAATAGGGAGGAGAAATTGAAATTATTATTAAGGAGGGAAGGCAGGCACTCACTCTGGCGGGCCCTCTCGCTCGCCGTTCGCTTGCCCCTCTCGCTCGCCGTTCGCTCGCCCCTCTCGCTCGCCGCTCGCTCGCCCCTCTCGCTCGCCGCTCGCTCGCCCCTCTCGCTCGCCGTTCGCTCGCCCCTCTCGCTCGCCGTTCGCTCGCCCCTCTTGCTCACCGCTAGCTCGCCCCTCTCGCTCGCTCGCCCCTCTCGCTCGCCCTCTCGCTTGCTTGCTCAGCCGGCGCCGAGAGAGGAGAGCTCCCAGCAAGCATCGGCAGGCGGCCATCTTACGTATTTCCGAAATGGACGGAAATACAAAATTTTTTGGCGCCTGCCGTTTCGATATTTAAAAACATTTCCAGGTTAAAAAAAAGTTTTGTAATCGTTTCGTAATTCAAAAATTAACGAATTTTTTAACGAATTACGAATTAACGAAACGAATTGACCAGCCCTACTGATTATATATCAAATGTGTCAAAATCAAGACCCGCAGGCCAAATTCAGCCTGTCATGTCATTTTATGTGGCCATCCAGGTGTTGGACTATATAACATATTGGGGCCAGCCTGTTAGAGATATCCCAAATCAAGTATAGTTGGTCCTCTGTAACCACAGATTCCCCATCCATGGATTCAACAGTCCTTTGAAGGCAGCTATAAGGTCTATGTGGACCTTGATGAAATTGAGTTTGACACGTCTGCTGTATATCTATGTAAAGCAATTTTTATCTGTGATTTGAAGGAAGAAGGAGATGAGAAATCACTATTCAATTTTCTTAGTTGGTTCGAGTGAGAGAATTCCTCACTGCCACCCACAATGTGGATGTAAATGCCCCCTGGATCTTTAATAATCTCTAAGACAGGGGTGGGTAACTTTGAAAGTTCTGGGGGAAAATTTCCACACTCATCCCAAACCCACTGTTTCAGAAGATCCCCAATAGCTAAAATGGGATCCGATCAAAAGTCTACTTCTAGTTTTTTTAAAAATGTGTGAGATAAAGTGATTAAACTAAACTATAAAATGGTCTATGTAACTATTGACAGAAAGAAGCATTAACACATTTTTCTCCTTTACTCTGCAATGACAAATATAAAATAAATCTCTTAATGGCTTGAATGATTCTTCATATTACAGTTTGAATTTGATTTCTTTTCCAGAGTCTGAAGCTGGATTTTGATGGCTGTTGAATCTTTTTCTGATCTACATAAGAAACAGATTCATACCACTTTCTATAAAAAAGTCTTTACCTTTAATGTAATTTAGTGCTAGTTTTTCTTTCAAGGCTATTTTCCACAGTTCTATATACCAAGAATTTAATGTTAAAATTTCTGTACTGCTACATTTTGATATTAATGGTGAGCTGCCATCTGTTTGGACATTATTAAGTCTTCACATGTCACCTGTTCATTTTGACAATCTCATGCTAATATCATAGTTTGGTGTGTATGTAATATTTATAATATCTTCCCCCTAAACTGTGATGACAGAGGAAATGGCCATGGCATATAGATATATAAAGGCTGCAGACTCCAATTTCTTTAACATGTTGTGCAATTTTGTTGTTTATCCTTGCCAGGCACAACATTCATAATAGACCATTTATATCATAATTGGTTTTCTTTGAATAAGCCAGGTCAATTATGCACCAACCTAACGAATGACTCTCATATTATAAACTAAATCTTCCATATATTTCTGTTTAATCATCTTTGACAATATCATTATTACACAGAATGATAATAAACATCTGTCAGGAAAATAAATAGCAATGTAAACATCTCAAACTTATTCTATACAGATATTTGACTTTTGGTTTCATAAATTCCACCTAGTACTTCAGTTAACTCAAAGATTACATATAGGTGTATAGAACACAATTTGTATAAGTAAAACAAAATATGAGGTATCACTTGTAAATTTTTGTTAAATTTAAGTTTTTCTAACGTGATTTAAATTGTGGAGTCTGATTTTGATGTCAGTTTCAATGGATAATGTCATCTTCACATTGAAAATATTGATTAAACATCCACCACTACAAAATTTAGTTCTTCCACTATGTCGGCTATTCCTGCTATTGCAATGTAAATTGGTGGAAAGATAGGTAGTGTGAATAAATTAGCAGAAATAATACCTGCAGTTTTGGAGGATCTCTAATTTTTGCTTCTCATAAACCTAGCATGGAGATTTGTTTAACCAGTTGAAATGTATGAGTAAACCAGTTTTTTAAAACCTGAAAAATTTCAAGGGGGGGGGGGTTGAACTTGTAACCACTTCCCACCCCAACCTGGCTAGGGGCTTATGTGAACTCCTTGATTTTTTAAAAAGAAACATCTAATTGTTTGGGAGTGAAGAACACTGAAACATTTTCCCAGTGATCGAAAGATGCACTAGCGTAAGAACTTTTCTTCAACCCCCAGATGCTCAAAAAATCCAGTTCCCTTCCATTTGCCTTTTTGGAAAAATAGAGGGGAAATATTAATCTAGTATTCTCTGGGACATACATTCCCTCCAAGTCAGATTTCAGACTTTGGTTTGAAAGATACCACAAGGATCTCCTCATACCACAATGTAGAATGCATCCATCTCCTGAGATGATGAGTCTCACACCTTTAAGTGATACTTGCCTTCTTAACAGTCAAAATGTAGCTGGAATGGAGAAAGGCAGAAATATGAAAACAGAGAAACATTCTATCCCAGGCAGAAACACACTTTACTTAACAGGGACAATATGTAAAAATATGGTACTTATGAGAAATGCATAACAAAATGCTTATAAATTTCCATGTGTAAAGCAAGGAGGGGATTACTTGCAACAGAATACAGTAGAGATTAGAATACTGAGAAATTCAGAGAAGTTCAACAAAAACGATACTGACAGATTTTCTCATTCCTAGCCCTGGTACTGCATGCACATACTCTTGAATCTGTAGAGAAATGTCTAGAGGGTCCATTTGTTTGAAGTTATACATATTGCAGACATTCATGACAAATTTGAGCACAACTGCTGTAAACACACACACACACATACACACACATATAATGTTTTTCTGTAGCATTAAGAACATGATCTAAAACTTATTGACTGCATTGGGAAGCCTGGAATTGATTTGGACAACAGCTGGATCAGACAGTGGCTGCAGCCAGAT
Source organism: Anolis sagrei (assembly GCF_037176765.1). NCBI lineage: Eukaryota > Metazoa > Chordata > Lepidosauria > Squamata > Anolidae > Anolis > Anolis sagrei. Next base: position 137,860,150 of record NC_090021.1, on the reverse strand, counting down.
AATAGAAACCAGGCTTCTGAGGCTACATGCTCTCCTATTAACTGGAAAAGCAAAAATAGCAAATAGCTGCTGGGAAAGGGAAGCAGGTGAGGGAGATCGATGATGTGAATTCTACCAGCAAGAGCAATAAAACAGCTTCTCTTGGAATGAACTTGAACTTCTCCTTTTGCAAACTGGAACCATTTGTTTAAGTCTCTGCTATGTCTCAGAGGTGGAGGTGGAGGGGGGAGATTTGTGCAATATTACTTAAGCAAGCAAACAATCAAACATACAAAAAAGGTGGAGTGAAGCCTTCAAAATGAATCTTGGACCTGAATGAACATTAGAGATGAAGAGATGCTTCAGAAAATACGTACTTTTCCCAACATTAACTTGAGCTCTGATACGCATCATACTTTTGTTTAAAAAAACATTTTTTAATTTAAAAAATGTATTTTTTGTTTTATTTGAGCTGCTAAACAGCCACAGGAGTCAGGAATGAAAATTAAGAGAATTCAGATTTGTTGCTGCTGGCAAAAGAGTTTTCTCGTCTAATCAAATATGAAGTTAGACAAGTCACTCTGGTTTAATAATGTGTGTATCCTTAAAATCTCTTCTGTAAAAAGCAAGTGGTAAAATGTCTTGGGAATCTTACAACTATCAGAAGATGTCTTTTCTGGAACAGATCTGAACATAAACTAAAGCCTTTTTACTGTAGATTGCTGACAAACACTTGCCCCAGGCATTTTTCTTTTCTGAAAAATATCAAAATGTAGACTGGAAACATCTGAAGAAACAAGATGAGCTGCATCACTATGCAAGATGAAGGAGGCTCTTTTCTTCCACATTTTCCTGAGGAAGAAGAGAAGAGTGTGTGCCAAGCAGGCATTGTGTCCAGAAAGGGTCAACATAGTCACTTTCCTTCAGACTGTCATTTCAAATACCACTTAGTTTTTGTAAGAAGGATAACCTCCTATCACCTCATCACATGCAGGAGTGGAGGTTGGCCCCTTACTCCTCCTCAGACAGAGATTCTTATGATGTAGGCCATGGCTCCACCACATTGATGGCTGAAGCGATGAGGAAGCATTGCAAGAAACTTCCTTGCCAACCACATCTTGTGATCTGTCTTTTGGGTAGCTCGAATGGAGCTACCAGTGGTTTGTGGACTTGCTCCCATCTAATGGATAAAATGGCAAAGCAGCTCTGTGGCTTGCCACACTTTCCCCTGTATGATCAGGTAAGGGACAGGGTGCCAATGTGCCTTACCCCGATGTCCCCATGTAATAGGGGAAAAAGGGAAGGCATGTGGCTCACCAGTGATTGCTAGCTAAATGACACAAAAGCAAGAGAAAAATACTACAACAGTGAAATCAATCGTTAATATTACATTTCCATGGCACTCCATAAATGATCTGGGCAAATGCTTCATTGTGTCTAATGGTGAAGCCAGACGTGACCTCACTGTAAAAGTAATTCACATAAAGCATTGCAAACATACTTGTTTTTAAATATACATTTCTTGTGGCTCTCTGGAATTGATTTTAATTATGTGTGTTTGTGCTCATACACTCACATACACACACATAGTGTATACTTTAATTCAGTATAGTTATTGAACTATGTTAAAAATATCTGCAATATTTCAATTTCCACCTTTCATTGTGATGTGCATTGGAATAGGAGAGATATACAAACACTATCCCATGGCAGCTGTAGAATTTAAGAATACAATTCAGAACGTAGTGCTGGAAGCAAGAATGGTATTGCCCTTTGAATTTAGGCAATTTGGTATCATGGCGTTATGTATATAGGTCGTTGTGTTTTCTCTTTTCTTACACATGGTTGGATCACAGAGTTGTTCTTGAAATATAACCATGTTGGAAAGGCTGTGTATCTCAGAATTAAAACATTTAGAAAAAAAGTGCTTCAGTGTTTTGGTGATGATTGATGACTTCTGTTTCCTGAATTTTAAGTTCAGATCAATGATAGTTTAATCAAGATATTTCATGTTGCATCCTGAATTCTGACATTCAGTCCCAGATTTTACAGTAATAAGATTACAAATCATATTCTGCTTAATGTGATAGATTATGTTTCCAAAAGTAGTTGTTCTTGACTTCCAAAATTGAGATTGAAAAAGTCCAGTGAAAAAATGGAGATGTCAATAGGGACATTGAAACTGCTTTTAAGATGATGGTGGGTCTCCATATTGACAAAAAAGTTATCCAGTTTTCTACTTTTGGGTATCTGGAGGGTGAAGTCAAATTACTTCCCCCACCGGTAATCAATCAGCCCCCCTTAAATATGAAGGCTCTTACAAGCTCTATACATTCAGTGGAGCTTGCTGCAAGAGTTCATAGTATTCCTGGAAGGACTCAACCACAACCGAGTCCTCCCAGGAATAATATTTTCAAGTATTTGATTAAGCAGGATGCTTTTGACTGTTAATTTTTGAGGAGGTTCGACTACATTGGAGTCTTGTTTATCCAATGTTATCACAATATTTTAAGTGAGGGTCAGCTTCCAGTGTGGGACCTTATGCTGTGGTTGGTTCACCCTTTTATGAATTAACAAACATGTCTCACACTTACACCTTGTCACCCCAATATGCCAACCAACCCTAGTGAGTTTACATTTTAAAATTTTCCCATTTTCTCTCAGGCTTGAAATAAAGACAATTTCCTAAAAAGCACTTTCTTTTATTGCATCCTTCCTTCCGCACTTTACAGGTATGCCTAGAGACGACCTTCCTAGGATGATCACAGTATCTGGTTGAATCTGTATTGAAAGAGTTACATCTTTAAGTAAATAAAGTTGCAGATATAAATAGCTTTGAATATGAAAACCAGCACTTTCAAGTGATCTTGGAAATTGGCAGATATACTTGCATAATATAATCAAACCATATTGAGATGTCCTTGCATAATGTGGTCTGCATCATTTCAGTTATTTTAAGTCAACTTTGCTTCTCCCCATCACCATCAGCATTCCCAAGGGGGAAAAAAACCTTTTCAAACATGATTTTATAAGGACACAGATATGTATGTGCCTTATGGTGACCCAATGAATTTCATAGAGGCTTTTCTTAGCAAGGAATATTTGGAGGTGGCTTTGCCAGTTCCTTCCTCTGAAATATAGCCTAAAGCATCTGATATTCATTGAAAGTTTTCTGACATTAATTAGCCTCTAAGTGCCTTTAGGGCATTTAGTCCAGGGACAAATCACATAGTCCCTGTTGAAATGTAGCAGATGTCTCCTGGACAGAAAAAAACCCTGAAGTTTCAGGAGAGTATTAAGCCTTTTCCTGGGTCTACTCTACTTTTGCTGCTCCCACCCCTCCATTGAGAGAGGAAATGATTAATTTTATATTCCTCCCCACAGAAATGCTTTGCCAAGCAAAGCTTAAGGTGCATGTGTGTGGTGGTATTCGAAGGTCCCCATGAAGGAGTCAGACTTGGTTGAGCCAGCCAGCCTTGCCAGCCCAACCATGTGATGGGGACATAGCAGCAAGTTGTTTAAGGCTGCTCAGTTTCCCCTTCGGTCTGCTTCATCTCAACTCTCCTGTCCTGTGGACAATGTGAGTATAAAGTGACCACACCAAGGCCTGAGTAGAAATCCCACCCCCAAGTTTGCCTTGGGGGAGGGGTTCACATATCCCATACTATTTCAGTTTTAGGGGGTGAAGGGCTGAATCCCTCAAAAGTCCTTATAAGTTTTCATTAAATGGGAGCTACCCTTGGGGCTGGAATGAGGGCTCTCGCTCCTTAAAAATTCTGTGGTTTGGGAGGGAGCACCCTCAAGATGGCCTTCTAGCTATGATCAGCCAAGAGGTACAGCCAAAGAATTTTGATTGATCTTTAGGATCCTTGGTGCACACATGTCCTTGGAGGCGGTCAGAGGGAGGGATACCTTGCCCAGGGACAGTACTCACTAAGTGGCCAATAGCTCATGGGTTATGTTTAACAGATTTCCTTTTACAGGTTATTCCAAATTCTTTTAATTGGTCAGAAAATAACCCTTTAGATCCATTTTCTTGTGTCTGGTCTCTTTATTCCTTGGTGTGAGTTCAAATACCAGTCATAGTAAGCACTCGTCACCCACAGGCCCACTGCACACCATTTGCTAGTTTTGTTTGGAGAACTTCGAGGACTGATTGTTTTGTTTCAGCCTTCCTTGATTTCATATGTTCATATGAGTAAATTGGAGCTAAGAACAAAAATTGGAGGGAGAGATGTATCTGAATTGGCCTGAGATTGGTTTGTCATTTATTTGTAAAGCAAGAGCCATATATATAAGGCTGTTTAGTGAATACATTGAAAAATTAGGTATTTTCCACAAAAACCATAACTCCTTCCAGTGCTATTTCTGCTACTTCAACTATCATTTCAGGTATTTTAAATCAACTTTGCTTCTCCTCATCACCATCACCATTCCCAAGGAGAAAAAAAAAGGTTTTCCAATCATGATTTTATAAGAAAACAGATATGTTCCCTATGTGGAAATAACAAACAGTCCTGGAAATGCATGGTGTGAAGTACAAAATGTGGAGTACACCGAATGCAGAGGAATACAGACAGAAAAACATTCTGGTTGGCCCTGGAGGCATGAATGAGGAATGCACAAGGGTTATTTTATTTGTTTGTTAGCTTGTTTTTTGGCACATGCTTGGCTTAACAAGTACTACTTTCTTTTCAGGTGAAAGTTGCCCACAAGTTTACTTTACAAAAGCTTTTGTGGGCTTCAGACCTAGGTCCCTTTGAGACTATCTCTCACCGTTCCTTACCTCTAATTTTCCTCATCAGTTGTGATTAATGGTAACATACACATTTGAGTAAAGAGATCTGAAGGTCTGTAGGCAGGTGATACTTAATTCCCAGTGGAGAGAGCTTGAATCAGCTTCACCTACTCCTGTAGCAGAACTCAATTTGTTTACTTACAGTGCAGACATGGCTGCACATCTGATACATTTCTTAAGTTCGTTTTGAAGCAGTGTGCTAAGAAAAATACATGAGTTCAGTTATATGTGCATTTAGAGGCATATTCACAAAGTACCACAACAATTTTGAGTAAAATACAAAAATTAACTTACTGGGCATTTGGATGGCAATGTGATACTTCAGAAAAAATCAGTTATGCCCATTTCAAAACTCAAATCTTTCATATTCTATTTTCCATGTGAAAGTGAATAGATGAAAAAACAGGCAATTGTTTGTATATGTGATGTACATGTGCAATAAAGTTTTTCTATGGTTCAGTTTCTTGACAAAGTAGTACATACTGCAACTTGGTTTGCAGTGCATTACTAGATCTGGTATTTTGGGTCATGGAGTGGAAATTGAGCATCATGCAGCATACAGGGGCCAAATTTATTTATTTATTTATTTATTTATTTATTTGGGGTTCTTTTACCCCACCCTTCTCACCCCGAAGGGGACTCAGAGCGGCCTTACAGAAGCAAAGGCACCCTTCGATGCCTGCATCATAAAACAATCATACATAAACTTACATCATATCATAATATAATTCACAAAAGTGCATGCATTAATTATCATAAAATCAATAAAATCAATAAAAACAAATACAAACCCAATTTCTCCTTTACATGGTCAGCATTTCGCTCATAGATCTAATTTTCATTCCGTTTCATCAATCCTGCTGGTCTTACTCGCCTGATTGTCTGATTTAATTGCCAAGGTGCCCAAAGGCCTGGTCCCACAACCACGTCTTCACCCTCCTCCTGAAGGCGAGGAGGGATGGTGCTGCCCTGATTTCCCCCGGGAGTGAGTCAAGCATTGTAATAGTGGTGATTTGGATCAATGGCAACTTTTCAGTTAATTTTGATAAGGATAAATAAAATATTTTCATATTCAGGAGTTGGAATTTAAAATGACAATAGCAACAAATGGAAACATTTGATCATCTGTGTCAGGGTTAAACTCCTAAAAGTCTAGGTTTGTATCCTTATGGCCCCTTCTACATTGCCATATAAAATCCTGATTATCTGCTTTAAACTGGATTATATGGCAGTGTAGACATATAATCCAGTTCAAAGTAGATAATATGGATTATATGGTAGTGTAGAAGGGGCCTGAGAGTCTCCTCATCTTTATTATTCAACTGGCAGGAATTTACATCATAGTTCTCTCCCTCTTAAGAATAGTTGTTGCACCTCTTGAATTAAACTTGTCCAAGTTGGGGACAATGTATTTTAAGAATTTACCAGCATTCCCATGTTCCCATGTTATATATTTGGGATGGAAAGAACTTCAGGGACAAACAATTGAAATGTGGGAGAAAGTGAAACCAAGGCCCTTTCTACACAATCCAGGTTATCAAAACAGAAAATCTACAGAAAATATGGATTTTATACAGCTGTGTAGGACCCTTTCCACACTGCCTCTACAGGCATGTAGCCGGGGGGGGGGGGGGCTTGAGGGGCTTCAGCCCCCCCCCCCCCGAAATTCTCATGGTGGTTCGTGAAAAGGCCTTACTGGCGCATTATTTAAACTGTTATGTTTATTCATATCATGATCTTATCACCATACTCAATATATCTCATATGCATGGGGGTATTGGGGTAACAATACAAACTCAGCCCCCCCGAACCCCCCCTGAAAAAAATTCAGCCCCCCCCCCCCCCCCCCCGAAACGAAATCCTGGCTATGGGCCTGTGCCTCTATATCCCAGGATCAGATCCCAGATTCCTATATAGGAAGAAAAAAAATGAATGTCTTAGAAGCCATTGCAAAGTAAGGATGGAAAGGACATGAAACAGTGGGGTTTGGGTGACTGGGATAAATACAACAAAATTGAGACAGAAATATTTTTATATCCCATAGCATTTGGCTATTAAATGGGTCTATATTTTTTATTTTTATTTGCTGATAACGAAAAATTGATACTGCCATAAGAATGGCATGGAATAACTTATAAAACATTGGTAAGAAATCTGGAGGAGGATAGATTGGAAGAGTCAGCTTCTTTCTTATATAAAGGTATGCTTCTTTGCTTGAGCAATAAAAAAAGCAATTTTAGTAATAGTGCATCATTCATCTTATACATATAATTTCTTTTCAGCAAAGGCTTTAGGAATTGCTGATTTGGGTTTGCCTTCAAAAAGTATTAATAGGCCCTATTATTTTTGCTTACTAAAGTGGATTACTGGGAAGTAATAGGTGTAGTTTGTCCAAGCCTCAGATGACAAACATTTCACACAGAGAATTCTTCTTTCTATTGTTCTTTTTGGAATAGTTATTAAACATGGACAGAAAAAGTGTAGGGAGCATTCATGCCAGACAGTTTTCCACATATTCCCGGTTGCTTTGATTTCACTCACCAGGAGGAAGAATAAAAAGATCTAGGATAGTAGTTTCCTGGCTTGAGTTTCCCCAGCATCCAAAAACTTTTGCCAGTGGGAGCAATGGCCACAGATTCTGGGATTGATAGTCCAACAGATCTGGAGATTTAAGTTAGAAAATCACTGACTCAGCCCCCTTCTACACTGCCATATAAAATCCAGGTTATCTGCTTTGAACTGGATTGTATAGCAGTATAGACTCTTATAATTGGGTTCAAAGCAGATAATGTGGACTATCTGCTTTGATAATCTGGATTATATGGTAGTGTAGAAGTGACCTTAGGCCCTTTTCTCACCAACCAACATCACAGGTATATTCTGTGGGAATCCAGAAGGTGAATGCTGCTTCCGAGCGTAGTGGAGTCTCCTTCTCTGGAGGCTTTCAAACAGCAGCTGGATAGTCATCTGTTAAGAGTGCTTTGAATATGTGTTTCTGCATGGCAGAATGAATTTGGACCTCATGACCCTTGTGAACTCAATCAATGCTACAATTCTATGATTCTAAGGAGCGTCATCAGTCTGCTTAGCTGATCTGCAAACACTATTAATTTAGTTCAGCTATGGTCTGGCAGCTCAGAGGCACAGCACCAGAAGTTCCCTGGGGGGTCTATAAGAGGCCCTTTCATACCACACAAATATAGCATTGTGGTACCATTTTACCTAGAGTCCTGGAACCAACAGTTCAGGGAAAATATTTATCAGAGACTTCCCCAAACTAGAAATCCTAGCTTGCTACACAATGCAGCCGTGTAATGTGAAATCAAGATGCCACAGTGAACTTAGAAAATGTCCATAGTGCAAGCTAGGCTTGTGCACGGATTCAGAGTGGTCGGTTCCCTTTGGCCAATCCATCTTATTCAGTTTGGTCGGATTACCGTAATGGCAAGGCCCCAGTCACATACTTTTTAAGATGTTATGGGACCATGTGGTTGCTGATCATGGCTCCTCCTCCCCTATTCGGTATTGTGCGGCACACAAAGATGATGTGTCTAATGCAAGCTGTGTCTGCTGCTTCCTTAACTCAGTTGCTGAAAGCAAGGCTCCCTTGAAGGGAAGAAAGGAAAGGGTCCCAGGAAGGGTGCTTCCTTGATCCCTTTGCTGAAACCCAGGCTCCCTTGAAGGGAAAAAAGGAAAGCGTCCCAGGAATGGAAAGGGGAGCCTTGTAAGGTCCCCATTGCTGCCAATGGGCCAGATCTAGCCATATTTTATGGCTGAGGACCCAAAATAGCTATCAAGCTACTTGCTCATTTTCATGAGGCACTTGAAAACAGATACGGGGGTCTACTAGTATCTGGCAAGCAGAAATGGACGGATTATCAGATGAAATGCACAAGTCTAGTGTTAGCTATGGCTCCTTTTACACTGCCATATAATCCAGATAATTAAAGCAGATAATCCACATTATCTGCTTTGAACTAGATTATATGAATCTACACTGCCATATAATCCAGTTCAAAGCAGATAATTTGAAATTTATATGGCAGCATAGATGGTGCCTGAGAGAGAGGAAAACAATAATTACAACAGCACCTGAGCTTCCTTGCCCACCAAACAGAGTTGTGCAGCAGTGTGTAGCTGACTGCAAACCAGAATAGATGGCAAATCACCCAGCTTCCTCTCCTTGAACCTTTTGCCAAGCTATAATCCCATCATATGCTATCTGGAAGCACTCTCTCACACTGCCATCATCATAATGGGAGACTTTTGATCTAATTCACCTCTCAGTGTTGATGAAAAGGAATTAAAATACTGAATTATATCAACCAAACCCTTGTCTCAATTTAAATGCAGGAATCCTAAATATCAGGTTGTCAAATTCAGCTTCATTGGTTTCTCACATTTATTTTTTCAATGCAACCAGTACCGGTAAAACCCCACTAATACATCATATTTGATGTCGATTTAAATGAATCCACCCCTACAAAACTGGCACTCATTGAATTCTTACCACTCTCTTTTTAATATAGTAGTTAATTTAATCATTTAAAAACCTTTTATTGCTAATTTAAAACTTGTGGATATTGTCTTTTGAGACCCCTTGAATCCAATTTTGGAGAAAAGTGAAGTATTTTATAAATTCATGGTGACACCATGTAAGATGAAGAAAGCATTTATGCTTTTACTTCATCTAGACTATTTGCTATTATAACTCTACTGTGGAAATGTAATATTCAGTTGCTGTCTCCCAGATCCCGTAAGTGGTTTTGGAGAGAATCTCATTTAGGACGGTATCTGCAAATAGTCCTACAATAAGCAGCATTTAAATTAATCAATTAATCAGAACTCAAGTACTATTGTTCCTTATAAACTAACCTAAGCTACATGCCATTCATAGCTGAAATCAGCTTCATTTTCTCTATGGCCAGGCTAAGACTAACTTAGCTATAAAAATGCAGTCGGCTCCTCATGCTGTCAGGACAACTTTTACTCCTTTTTCCTTCTTGCTGAAGTTAGAGTTATCACTTGCTTCCCAAAATATCACACTGAAAGCAGGCATTCAGATAGAACACCCTTCATTCCATCACCCTGTCAGTCTGCTTGTCAATGCGACATCATCAGCAGCTTTTTTTGAGTTCATCTGTCATTGGTAGCCATATTCCATCACATTTCACAGGGGACTAATAAATATCCCACATTCTAATTGTGTGTATGTGTGTTTAAATTAGGAATCATGTCTCAATGCTTTAAGAGTATCTCATTACAGTTATATCCCTTCAGACTGCTTTAAATTATTCCTTTCCATCCTTGATGTTTACAACTTTCAAATATTTGTAGACAGTCATTAAGTCCGCACAACTGCAGCCCCTGCTTAGCTGAGCTTTACATATTTATTTCTTTTAATCTTGCATTCTAAGTCAAATCCATCACTCTTTTAATTATTGATGTAACTTTTCCCCTGAATTTTCCCCAATACATCAATGTTTTTCTATTACTAAGGAGTCCTTGAGAAATGTTTGAGGCATGTGTTTACTATCAATGTGAAAGATATGGAAAACACCAAATTATACCTGCTTTGGATTTTATTCTCCACTTTAGATATGTGTGCACAAATAATGTAATTATACTACTGGTTCATAATGCCACATGTGAAATATGGCTTTATCTGAAATGCCTATGTAGAATCTATCTATCTATCCACCATCTACCTATTTACTTCAAAAGGGTTAAGCATATTTAAACTATACAGGCAAAATGCTCTTGTGTGCAATAATTTCCAGTTTCAAATGATTGTATTTTGTTGTGTGTGACCTTAAGGAAAACCTATCACAGGGTTTTCTTGGCAGAATTTTGTTCAGAGGAAGCAAGACTGAAGGGTCTTTTCTTGGTAATCTCGGGGCTTGGACAGAATCATATAAGGTTATATGGTCTCTGAGGCTCCATCTATACTTCCATATAAAACCCAGATTACCTGTTTTGAACTGGATTTTATGGCAATGTAGAATCATATAATCCAAATTAAATCAAATTATCTTGATTGTATATGGCAGTGTAGATGGTGCCTCAGAAAACTTGGACCTAATCAGTGATAAATAGTGAGAAGTAAACACACACACTATATGTGGATTAGGACTGGAAAACCAGTTTTGATGTGTATTATAAGACATACAGTAAAATATGATAACTGGAAAAAATATCATGGTAGCGTAAAACAAATATAGAAGTAGGTTATCTAGAATGTTTGAGACCTCAAGTTTTTGTATTTTGCGAGATTTGGAATACCAGTATGTACATAATGAGATATTTTGGAGATAGAACTCAAATCTAATCATGAAATTCATCTCAACTTTCTTTGCTTAGTTTAATTTAGTGTAGTTATTGTAGATATAGTAGGTTTATTAGTTTATTGTTTTATATGTGCATTTATTTGATTTTTTTCCTTTTCCCCAGACAAGTTAAACAGATATTGAATATTATCTTATCTAGCTCAATACTTTACAAAAACATGTTTCAGTTTAATTTAAAGTACTGAACAGTTATGGCAAACCATGTCTCAGTAGTATGTATTCGGTTATTAACTATATAAATATATAAAATAATTATAGTTTCTTCATGATTCATAATATGACTTTCCTTTTGGTTGCAAAAATAATATTAAAACTGTTGGCCTTAAGTCTGATAATTAGGCATAGTTACAGCAGGAATGACCATGAGAGTGATTCTTCTCAGAATGCATCTCAAATATGTTTCTTTTCTCAAATTCATACTTATATTCCTGCCCCAGTTTGTTTTGGTATCAGGCTGTGAGACTTGTTTTTCATCTTATATGGACATTCATACTCATTTTCTTTAGACATTTTCTAGAGTACAATTAGTTATGCTTCTTTATACACATTTTTGTTTCCATTTTTCCTTTGAATAAAGTTCATTTTTCACATATACATATTGTATAAGCAATTAGACCTAACAGGAAATGGGGATGGGGTGAGGGACTTATATATCAAGGAGGCTTGCATCTGTGAAAAGATTCATGAATTAAATCCTGGAAGAATCATTGATGTCTTTGGCTCCTACACTGCAATATGATTCAGATTATCAATGCTGATAATCCAGATTATCTGCTTTGAACTGGATTACATGATTCTATGTTGTCATAAAATCCACTTCAAAGCAGATAATCTGCATTTTATATGCCCCCCCCCCCCCCAAATTGGAACAGTGAAAAATGGCTTTGGTTAGGGAAGGGGGGATTTCTCCTCCAAGGCTCCCTGCTGGTTCTTCCAAGGAGGAGGAAGTGAGGTTCCTTTCAATCCAATTTAACCTTGGTTATAATGCATGTGTGGAAGCACTCTTAGAAAGTTAATTTCAGTGAACTCAATGAAATACTCATTGTGATCTCATGGTTTGTTTGTTTTTTCGTGTCAAGAGTGACTTGAGGAACTGCAAGACACTTCTGGTGTGAGAGAATTGGCTATCTGCAGAGACATTGCTCAGGAGACACCCGGATGTTTTGATGTTTTACCATCTTTGTGGGGGGCTTCTCTCATGTCCCCACATGTGGAGCCGGAGCTGATCGAGGGAGCTCATCCATGCTCTCCCTAAATTCAAACCTGCAACCTGTCAGTCATCAGCCCTGACAGCACAAGGGTTTAACCCATTGCACCCCTGGGGGCTCCTATCTCATGGTCACAAACGGGATGTGAGAGAATTGGAGGGAAGTTTCCTAAAAGTAAGGTATTAAAAATAGAATTTCAAGCAGTTCAAATGAGGAGGAAAATGGGAGTGTTTAAAGAAATCAGAATGGATGTCAGCTGAGCTACGTAAGATTTAAGAGTGATATATCAAAGAAATTGAAAAAAGAGAAATTATCACAGAGGAATTAAAACAAATAACCAGAATGTTGAGGAGAAAGGTCAAAACATGCTAATGTGCAGAAAGAGCCCAAGCTTGCTAGAGAGGCTAAAAATAGCAAAAGGGTCAGGCTGTTTGTTTGTTGTATCTATACCAAACGAAAGAATATGTAAATGGTAAGGCTAGAATATTGCGAAGTGCTAATAGTGGATAGAGAAAATGGAGAATAACTGAACACCTCTCTCTCTTGGTTTTCTTTCAAAAGGAATAAATGGAGCAGTTGATGAAGTGCAGAATAGATAAAATGATTATTTAAATGAATTTAAATACTTTAAATAAAAAAAACTCTAAATGATGGCAAGAGCTGTTTGACAGTGGAATATGCTATCTCAAAGTATGGGGGCATCACTTTCGTTGGGGGTTTTTACACATAGGGTGTGTAAATTTGTGGTTTGAATGTGTATTTCTGCATGACAGGAGCTTGGACAGGGTAGCCCTTGTGGACTCTTCCAAATTTGTCAGTCTATTCATTCTTTTGAACATACTGAACGTATCAAGAGCCTTACAAACATGCAGATTTCTGACTCAAGGTACACTTTATCTCCCTGGCTCCATCTACTCTGAACATATAATGCAATTGCAAACTGCATTATATGGCAGTAATGCCAAGAGGTGTGAAATGATCACATTAGCATTATAGAATGGAGGCTTTTGTCTCCCCATCACCCAGTTTGCTCCTGAAAAATTCTGCAAAATGTAATTTAGGGCAGGGCCTTTGGCATTCGCAGCTAGAGAGATCCTCAGCTTCCCTAAACTACATTTCCCAGAATTCTGCAGGCGCAAACTGAGCAATATATTTGATTTGAATTGGCATGAATTTAAATGAACGCTTTAACAATTTAATGTTTTAATTACTATTTTAATTGCAATTGTTATTTATTAATCTGTTTGAGGGCATCAAATGGTTGCCTGTTGTAAGCCGCCCTGATCCCTCCCCCCTCCTTGGGGGTGAGAAGGATGGGATACAAATATGTGAAATAAATAAATAAAAAATAGAGAAACAAAACCCTCTGTTCTATAATGCTAATGTGATCTCAAAGTAACACAATCACCTAGAAGTTCTTACAGGTAAGGGTGCATGTGTGTGTGTGAGGAAGTGAAACAAATGATTTCTATAGATATTTTAGCCTTTTTTAAACTAATGTCAAGGTACATTTAAGTGAGTATGTAGCCTAAGACATATGTATGCACACAATCACAAAACAACATGACTATTTCATGAGATGGATATTGTTTAGAGGGGAAACTCAGTATTATGAAAATACTGTCTTTTCCCTCTAAACAACACCCCCTCACAGGACTCAAGAAGGACCCCACAGGCAAGCATTTACTACTACTATTAACATAACTGTAATAGTTAATTGTGGAATCATAAATTGACATCCCAAAGTGTCATTCAAGATGCTGCATACACAGTTATGCCCATTCCCTTTTTATTCCCTCCCCTCATATAAAAACCTTTAGATTGCTAAACTGAGAGAGAATGATCTGCCCAAGGTCACCTAAAAAGCTCCACAAGTCCCCATGAACCTTACCAGAGTCTTAAACTAAGATACAATACTATCTTGTAATCTCCCACCCTACTCCTGTTTCCTGTGTGCACATATATTTGAAAAGAGGAGAATAACTCTTCTCCTTCAAAAAAAAATCAAACATTTTCGAACCATCTCTAGAAGAAGAATGTTCATGATCATCATAATTATAAGGGTGGCAAAATATAAAAAGGGATTTGATTGACATCCATCTGTGTAACTGCTTCAGCAACTATTCAATCACACATGTGGTTAAGCAAGGACATCTACAATTTAACCAGGAGGGAAATTATTTTTATATTTGCAGGATTTTTTTTAAGTGAGGCAACAATTTTTTTTCATGCAGTTGTACATGGAAACTGTGTCAAACAGCCCAGTCCCCTAAGCCAGGTGCTTCTTCAAGTGCTGCAGTGGTAGGGAGAGGAGACAGAAGCATTGATTCTTTGTGAAATGAAAGCCTACTATGTGAGTGATTTGAGACAAGAGTGGAAAAAACAATACTAAATCCATGAGACGTAGAGGAACGGGACTAGAAGGTGTTCCCCTTATGTCTCTTGCATCTAATAGATATACTTGTGGGTGTGCATCAACCACAGTATTTGGATTTTGCTCTGACTGAGATCACTCAATCCGAGGAATTAATTGTACACATTAGGGAAATCGGCATTGCCACATGACTGTCATCTTTGGTGGCAGACCCTATCATACACCTATCATTCTCCCATTAATAACTCCAAATCCAACATACTTTCATTATCTATCATAGTGTGTTGTGTTCCTTCTGCTTCTGTGCTGACATACCAGAAATGTCAGCACAGTAGGCAAGAGTCTCCTCCTCTCCCTTTCCCCCTAGTATTCTCAAATGGGCCATTTTCCATTTATTTTATCATTTATATTTGTCTCTAAAAATGTTGAAATTGCACAAAATGGCATAACTGTGCTACGGAAGTTAGGTGTGATATTATGGATGTTCAGTGTGGAGTGCTTCTGCCATCAATAATAGTACATCTTTAGTGTAATAGCAGCTTCATGTGACAAAGTCCTGAGTCAGATATGAATCATGTCATGAAATAGGAATCCAAATCTTCATATCTGCTATTGACTATCATAGACAAAGGATTATAACTTTTTGTCAGAACAGAAATATTAAAGCATATCATGCTTTTATGAGAAGGCTAATGCTAGCAAACATTAACCAAATAGATTCTGAGTGAGTGGTGTTTTGGGATGGAAATGTATCAGTTTTTGAAGATATGGCTCTTTGGCCCTCTAAATTGATACTGCCAGCAAATTACCAAAACTGCAGTACTATCATCAGGATTATTCAGATTCACATTTAGTCTGCTTTAGAGGAGTCCCCACTTTGTGTGGAAAATATTTTAGGTTTGTGATTGATTTAGAAACAAATTATGTCCCTACTTTAGGGCAGTCTAATGCAGCCATATGGGCATTCATGGAAATGATCTCTTCTCTCTGCCCCCCCCCCCTTCTCAGTTATACACTTAAGTGCTTCTGTGCTCAAAGTGGGATGCTTATAGGTCTGGACCTCTCTCGGAATATAAGATTTCTGTATACATTAATCCAAATGCGCTGAGAAATGTATTCTCATGAATATTTCTTGGACATTCATCAAATAAAGGAGAAGTTTATAACCATGGTTCATATGTATCTCTACTTTTTGACATTTGTGTGTGTACAAGTATTGATAAGTGAGCCATTGCACATTAAAATGCATTTCTCAAACTTTAAAATCATTTCTCTCCATTTAATTTCTGGTATCCTTGTTCATATTCAGTTATATGACTGAACATTTGCTGAAGCAGTCATCCAGAAGGCTGTCAATCAAATCTTTTTGCATAGTTCTGCACCCTAGTAATTATGATGATCATAATAATTCTCCAGCTACTGAGGATGAGTTAAGAATGGCTTATATTTTCATGAAGCAGTAGGATTATTATCTCTTATTCAAACTTATAACAAAAGATGGGGAAGGATTTCAATAAAACACATTAAAATAGTTTGATTCTGTCATACCAAAGCTTTCTGTTTTGCATGCCAAACAGTATCTTTTTTTCTTTTCTTTAATTTATAAGAAAAATTAGAAATCACCTTTTGGCCCTCATTCTGTAAGATATGGGTTAGGAAAACTTATACCTCAAATACTTTGGGCTTCAATTTCCAATATCACCATATTACTTCACCAATAGCCAGGTATTTTAAGAGATGCTGTCCAACACATTTTGAAGGACAACTGAAGTTTCCTACTCTTCTTGATTATATATGCTATTATGTTAACTGAAGAAAGCCCTCAGACTGTCATCTTTGATATACATTTTAAATCAATGCAGTAATAAAAAACAGGATCCCAATTAATTCATAATAGCACTGATATGCTAATACACTGGGGGGAGAAAAATAAAAACCCTATAGTATTTATATTGTCATATGGCAGTTGAATTTCAGTGGCTGAAAGATTCAAGACACCGAATTCTTGCCAAGAATTCAGTTAATCAGCCATTGAAAGAAACTTGTCCTCCCACTTCGAATATGTTAGAGTTATAGAGATTTCTCTAGGACAGCAGCATACTCTCAGCCTCAGTTGAATGGATAAATATCCTGGACTCATCTTGTTGACAAATAAATAATCTGTCTTTCACATATACACAATGGTTCTGATATTATCTGCCTTGGGAAATAGGTAGAGGAACCCTGACCATGATCTCTGTTCTCAAGGGATTAAGCAAACTAAGGGCAATAAAAGGCAGCTGTCATCAAGATACATTTTACACATTTTATACACTTTAAGAATTACATAGTATATACATAATACAGGTTACACAGAAAGTATCAATTTTATACATTTATTAAAGGGTTAGATTTGATAGAGTTTGGGGTACAGCTGCTGCTAGGTCTATCCTGGACCCTCAAGAGGCTTTGTCATTGCACAAATTTGAAGTTGTGGAAAATATTTTAAAAACAAAGAAAGAAAATCATATCTCCAGCTTGGAGTCTCTTTAGCAGTGGTTCCCAACCTGTGGGTCCCCAGGTGCTTTGGCCTAAAGCAGGGGTCCTCAAACTTTTTAAACAGAGGGCCAGGTCACAGTCCCTCAAACTGTTGGAGGGCCGGATTATAATTTGAAAACAAAACATGAATGAATTCCTATGCACACTGCACATATCTTATTTGTAGGGTAAAAAAACCCACTTTAAAACAATGCAATAATTAAAATGAAGAACAATTTTAACAAATATAAACTTATTAGTATTTCAATGGGAAGTGTGGGTCTGCTTTTGGCTGATGAGATAGGATTGTTGTTGTTGTTGTGTGCTTTCAACTCGTTTCAGACCTTGGTTGACACTGAACAAAGGCCAGGTAAATGATCTTGGAGGGCTGTATCTGGCCCTCGGGCCTTAGTTTGAGGACCCCTGGCCTAAAGCTTCCAGAAAACCCAGCCAGTTTAATAGGTTTTTTCCTTAATCCCTCCTTATTATCCAACATTTTTGCTTATCCAATGGTCTGCTGGCCTTTTTATGTTGTATAAGCAAGACTCTACTGTATAACATTAGACCTAGCTCATTAAACCTAGATATTCTAATTGGCTTCACTGCAAAGTATAGTTGTCCTTATTTCTGGTATTTATATATCTTGGGCTTAAATACCCTAAAGGTATCAAGTCTCATTTGAGCTCATAAGCTAAGTAATATCAGTCCTGTTTGTTTGTTTTTTATTGGATTATACCCACCTTTCTCCCAGTTTGGGATTCAAGGTGTGATTAATTGGATGAACAGCTACAAATGAAGACAAAGAGATGTAAGCTATATTTCAGAGGAAGGAACTGACAAAACCACTTCTGACTATTTCTTGCCTAAAAAAAACATATGAAATTCATGGAGTCACCATATGTCAACAGATAACATTAAGGCGCACATGCACACGTGCGCGCATACACATGCTTATATCCTTTGATATAAATAACATTTTTAAGTAGCTTAGATGGCAATGCATAAATAATACCATATAAAAAGCTATACAAAAACCATTTAAAAAGTAATTTTGAAATAATCAGTAATCAAAATTACATCAACACCAGAATGAGGGAAGTAGTCATTATCACCCAGGGAAGCTCTGCAAAAAATAAACATGTTTTCAAGATGCATTAAGTCCTGACATCAATTTTGCTTCAGGAACCACACATGGGAGAGAGTTCTGAAGATAATGCCTATTAAATATATATTAGCACTACCTTCCACCCAAAACTCAGTTTATCTTCAGTAGTATGTTCTCAGGAAGCAATCATGTTACAAGAATTGTTACTGAAACTAAGGAAGAAACCAGGTATCAGATTTCATTTTTGGAATAAATGAAAACTGCCCAAAATTCATAGGTATCTATAATGCGGATAGAGCTGCTATGCAGAGAGCACCATGGCAACAAATGAGATTTCTTATTAACAGCCACAGGTAAGATGACCATGTAATAAACACCTACCAGGTAAGGAGGTATGTGTTTTAAGTACCTACAAGAACCATGTGGTACCTGTTCACACTTGCTGGTTTTCTTCTGGCAGCTCTGGACTCATCATCAAGCAAGGGTAATGAAACGTGATTCCCAGGATAACCCTTTATTCACCTACTAACCCCATATATATCTGCCTGCTGACATGTTAGCAATTGGTCCCTCTAGAAATGAGTGGATTTATTGCCACAAAATTAATACTCTGTATCTCTCAGCAAACTTTGCAGCAGGAGGGATGCTTTTGATTTCCCCTTCCTCTGCTAATCACAGAATGAGCTTTTACTTTTGCTTTTACTCTACACAGATATGCCTTAGGGGATTGTTAGACTGAGTGCCGTTAAAGGCATTCCTTCTATACAAACCTAAATCAGATTGACTGCCATGAATTTCACACCAAAACTGTCAACTTGTAAGGGAAAAATTGGGGAATTGTTGGAATCATAAGCAATATGAACACCTGAGAGCTTTCACCAAATCTCTCTCTTTTCCCCTATTAAAAATGGATGCTGCTGCTCCACTCCATCCCAAAGGCCAGAAACGGTTCCTCCATATTGCTGTTGAATTCTACTTAGGCCAAAAAAGATGGGGAAAGAGTTAGGGTTATGGGATAATGGGATGAGAGTGCTTCTCACCTCTTCTCAAAGCCTTCTCTCTGGTACGCTAATATAAACAGGTTACTTTACTTTCTCATTTCTCCACCACCTTTTCCCAGTCTACATTCCCATTCTTTTATCGCACTTATAATCCATTCCTTTTCAGGAATGGATTATAAGTGTATAGATGTAGTCATTTATCTCCCTCACTTGCATTTCTTCTAATAAATAGATTATAGTTATGTTTCCTCTAAGCATTTTAAAAGGAGAGAAAAAGAGTCGTTGATCACATATCCCTAACTTTTACCCTTGACATATCTATGGGTCGAAACAAAATCTGTAATCCTGTCCCCAAATCCACTCTCGATTTATATGTGAGGTTGACTTAGACATAAATATGTTTAGGATTACAACAGCAAATTCCATTTAAGGCATGAGCTCCATTGAAAACAATGGGACTGCCTTCCGAATAAATATCCATAAATTTGTAGTGTAGATACAGCTCACGTTCTGTCTTCTTTGGAAAGGATTTTTGTCAAGCATTTTGACAGTTCTCAACCCAAGGGTTCACAATGTCCTCACAGAGGGTCTGCAAAGGGTTGAATAAAAGTTATGATCTTTTACAGTTGAGTAAGAAAGGAAGAAAAAGTTATGGTTATACATTGATCTCAATAAGCAAGGGATTTTGCTGGTGAAATATGTCATTTGTACAGGGTCTCATTACAATATCTTAAACCATTCAAAAATTGTCTGTTAGCAAAATAAATAAATATTCAGGAAAACATGGAGAGAAAAATAGTAGAGATGAATAATTGGCTCCACAGATGGTATCATGGTATGAAAAACATCAGGATTTGTCTTCCTGGGCCATGGTCTCTTTTTTCCATGAAGGGACTTCTGACACAATATTAGTTGCACTTCATAAAAGTGGACAGGAATGTTTTGCTGAGAGACTCATTAACCTATCGGACAGATTTTAAACTGAGTTGTGTGGAGAAGGGTGACAATATCCTTGGGAACAGCATTTTATCAAGGCCCAGCGGTAACAGCCTGAAAACTAAAGAGAGGGTTGGACAAACAGAATAAGTACCAAACTGTGGGAATGCAAAAGTCCTGTCCAAAACTACATTTCCCAGAATTCAGTGCTCAGAATCAGAAAGCCCCAGTGAGGCCTGTAGCAGCCATCCATTTAGAGTCAGTCTAATAATAATAAATATAAATTATCTGCAAAGAGGGTTAAAATAATTAAGTATAAATCTGTATGAATCTGTGCTAAGTTGTAGTTATGTGGTTGTGTGTCATAAAGACAGACAGGCATTAAAGGAGATTGCTTTTGTTGTTTTTGGGGAGATAAATTGGTTTATTCTCAAATTTTAAAAATCTGTAGATGTGTGGATCTTTCTAAAACTTCTGGGGATTGATGCCCTAGTTATCTTGTGTATTGTATATAAAATTCAAGTAAATAGCTCTTGTCATTTTTTAAAATGTTGTTTTTAAAGCTTTGAAAATTCCCTAAAATCTATAGATAAGTTAAACATTCTGAAATTTGAAGAGCTAACATGTGTTCCACCATTGTAGCAAGTTTCACTCCAATAGCTTTAAAAATGAGGGAGAAATGAGCCCCTGAAGTTTCCCCATTTATTGTAATTAACAATTATTATAATCAAATAGTAATGAAATTTTGTAACTCTCATTATGGTAACAAATATTTGTCTAACTATACTTTAGAAACACTTTAGAAATGACATGCCAGTGCACCCAGTTTTGTAATGACTTTTCAGCCATTTTTTATGGATCCCACATTCCTAGAAACCACTTATCCTGCCATGGCTCATTGCAATTAGAATTTACTTTGGTGAGGCAAGAGCATTCTGGAAGAAAAGCCTAAAGATCTTGTAAAACTTCAACTCCCATGATTCTATAGCATGGAACCAAGGCAGTGCAAGGGGTGTCAAACTGCATTCATTCTGCAATATAAAATTTATTTATTTATTATTTACTAGCAGTCCCCTGCCACGCATTCCTGTGGCCCAGTCTGTGTATATGTGTTTTGTGTGTATATATGCACATGTTTGTGTACATATTTGTGTATATGCGTATATATTAGGGCTGGGCGGTTTCGTTTCGTTAATTCATAATTCGTTAAAAATTCGTTATTTTTTTATTACGAAGCAATAACGAACCATTCTGGAGCAACTTAAAAATGAAACGAATTTTTAAATTCGTTTCGTAAATGCTTCGGATTCGTTATGTATTCGTTTCGTTATCGGTTTGAGGTCGTCTCGTTATTATTTCCGCATGTCTGGGGCAAGTTTTATAGTTGTTTTTTGTTTAATTAGTGAAAAAAAATTATAATATCACACCAACAGTCAACAACAGAGGGAGAGGGAAGCTTCAGAAGTTCCCCCTGTCCCATTTGGAGGTTTTTTAGCGTATTGCGCGGTCGCGTCCACCATTAACGAATTGATTCGTTATTGTTTCGTATTTGTTTCGTTAATGTTTCGTATTTTTTTTTTACATTTACGAAATTTCGTAAATATCGAACTTTTTAAAAGAAAAATTTTGGAATTCTTTTAAATATCGAAACGCAAAAACCCCCAAAAAACGAATCGATTTTAGAAACAAATTTTTCCGTTGTTACCCAGGCCTAGTATATATGTGTTTTTGTGCATGCGTTGTAATTTATTTTTGGGGTGTTTTTTGGCTTTTTAAGAGTCTTCTGCTGTGTTTTTCAGTATTTTTATGAGTGATGGTCACTCATTGGCCTGATAGGTGTCTTGTGTCCAAATTTGGTGTCAATTTGTCCAGTGGTTTTGAGTTATGTTAATCCCACAAACAAACATTACATTTTGATTTATATAGATTTAGGACTTTTGTATCCTGTTCTTCTCACCTCCGTGGAGGGACTCAAAATGGATAACAGCAAGAATTCAATGCTACAATAAATAACCTTTAAACAACATCCATAAAACAGCATTTTAAAATGCATACAAAATTGCAACAAGCCTAAGAAGTTGTAGGATGTTGATATGGGTTCCAAAGCATGATTCTTTAGCTCCTTTATTATGAGTAACTTGAGCACATTAAATTACTCTTAAAAGCAACTTTACCAAAGAAAATGGAATTTCGGTTTAATAATAAGATTACCTCATATATTATATGAGTACTTGCTAAAAAACATAGGAATCAATTGAATAAATATTCTGAAATTGCCTAGTGCTTAACCTTTTCTTTTTCACAGACTGATACCAAATACCTTTTGTTGCCAGAGACCATCAAGACATTCAGAGAATAACATGGACAACACTAGAATGTAATACAACTACTAAGCTGGCTTTTTGCTTATAGTCTCAAGAAATGTCACATGATTTCTCTCAGCCAGTTGGTGTCAATCATAGAATCATAGGATTATAGAGTTGGACAAGGCCAGATAGACCATCCAGTCCAACCCCTTCCAATGCAGGAAAAACACAATCAAAGTAACCCTGACAGATGGCCATCCAGCCTCTGTTTAAAAACATTCAAGGAAGAAGCTTCCAACACATTCTGAGGCTATGTGCATTAGTGCCCATGGGACATTCCCCCTAGCTGTTTATTTGAGTTTATTGTCTTATCTGCCACAGGGGGCCTCACTTTCTCAAACTACATTTCTAAGATGCTGTGTTCTCAGTCTCCCGCCTAAGTTTGTAGTCCCACCCCAATGCCTTTGCTTAAAGCAGTGGTTCTCAACCTGGGGTCCCCAGATGTGTTTGGCCTGCAACTCCCAGAAATCCAAGCCAGCTTACCGGCTGTTAGGATTGCCACTGACTTAAGGCAATCATAGAATCATAGAATCAAAGAGTTGGAAGAGATCTCATGGGCCATCCAGTCCAACCCCCTGCCAAGAAGCAGGAATATTGCATTCAAATCACTCCTGGCAAATGGCCATCCAGCCTCTGCTTAAAAGCTTCCAAAGAAGGAGCCTCCACCACACTCCGGAGCAGAGAGTTCCACTGCTAAACGGCTCTCACAGTCAGGAATCGAGCCAAAATAGAACATGATTGGTTTTTAAAACACTTTATGTTCTCTTGGCTTTACCAAAGTTGCTGAATGCTTATAGTAAAAATTAAACTGACCTTGTAAGGCATTCGAATGTTACAGCATCTTAATGAAAATAATTGGTGATTGTTTTGATTTTTAAATCCCCCCCCCCCGCACCTTTCCTGCATGTTTCTAATATTGATTCGTATGCACAAATGTAATGATTTTGATCCCAAAAAATAAAAACAAACATTTGCACACTCCTAGAAACAACATTAATTCTACAGTGTAGATGCACCCTCAGTTATGCATGGCTTCAGCAAATGTGAAGCAAAATCATTCATTATAGAAGAATCTTTACAAAAACTACATACACATAACTGTAAGCCTTCACTAAACATACATTAACTCTCCACTAAAATTAAATTTCAGTGCTTTGGTACAAGTGTGTACTATAGTCTTCTCTTATGGACAGATTATTTGATTCACTGTTCCCAGTGTACTGATATTTCATACTTTCTGGGATTATCTCAAAGGCTACTGCCTATTTTTTTTGTTTGAATGCACTTAATTTGAAGAGTGCATGATATAAATGGCAAAAAACAAAATCAACATCCCCATGAATATTTAAAAGGCAGACATAATTTTGTGAGCGCTCATGGCCACCAATGAATTGATGCTTTTCAGAGACCCAAGATACTCCTGAGTATAATAGGATGAAATAGCTCTGTGGGAATCATTGCCATGTTCTCTTCAGTAAACAAGTTGAGTTTTATGAAATACCAATAGGCAATACCCAAGTGGGCACTGTAGACAATGTCCTTACAAACAAATCATTATGAGGTATTGAGTAAGCAGAATACATATTGAAAAGGCTCTAAATGTGATTTACATGAGAGATTATTCTGGCAACAGGGGGTGAGAGAGCTTACCCTGCACTGATTCTCTGAAAAGCAATCATTTTGAAAAGTCGTTGCTTGCATAAATGAATTGATAAGCCTACTGCATCTTCAAAAAGGTGGGCAAAATCTACATCAGAAAATGAAGGAAAGCATTTATGTTGTCTATAATCTTCCTCCTTCTCCTCCCATTTCATATAAGATCAATTCCACCAAATTATATGCAACTGGAGAAAGTATATAGAAAATACAACCCCTAAATTTAGTATGCAGAATGGTCATGATGACTACAGCTCTCAGCAAAGTTTGTTATCAGAATTATAGCTTGTCAGTGTTAAGCTTATTCAGGTTCTTATCGTCCATTACACTTGGGTTCTTCATAATAGTTTATTCTCATTTCAATGGCTAAGGACATATGTTTTGAAAATTTCATAGTGGTTTCATTTTACATATTTAAAGGTTTATTATTATATTTAACTCCTCAGTATATTTTAAGCATAACTTTTTAGTAAAGCTTATTGAACATCTCATCTTGATGGGTAAAGGAATATGGTTTGAATACTATTGGAAAGTAATGCTTTGATAATTTTTGCTTGGATTACAGACTTTAATCGTTACATTCACTGTGAATTTGCTTTATGATAATCGTTAGCTGCTTTTGCGATGTTTTAAATATAACATTCAGTTTTATGATGTAATTGTCTGTTGTACACAGCAAACAGCTTTCCTTGTTGTATTGGTTTATACATGCTTGTTAAAATAAACATAAAATGCAAAAAAGGCACCAAAATAATTTATAAAAATATTTTCATTAAGATTCTGATTTTGCAGTTCCTTGGGATTACAGAATATTCTTGGTATAATCTTCAATCAAGATATGACTGCTTGAGAGCGGTTGCGCCCAAGATATAAACAGATCCACATAAATGATTTTATAAACTTTACTGTTACATCAGCTACTAATGAAGCAATTTAGAATATCTCTGTGATAACGGATCCGCTGCTCCAACTTCAGATATATTTAAATGGTTAAGTAAGTCCCATAGTATAAATGTTTGGCCATAAGTGGCCATTTTTCTAGTTAATGATCTCTGTAGTTCAAGGTTGTCCTACAAGGTTGTAGGCCACATCATGCTTCACAGAACTTTTGAATCTGTGGATACAGAGGACCAACTATAATTTTTTAAAAAGTTCTTGGTGCTAATTAGTGTTTCCATACTGTGGGTCCCCAGTTGTTATTGAATAGCAACTCCCTTCACTTTTGAGTATCTGCCAAGCAGACAGGATAATGGGAATTGGAATCCAACAACACTTGTATTTCTGAGGTTGGGGAAAGGTTAAAACACATTTTAGGCCAGTCATCACAACTCTCATCAGCTCTAATCATGATGTCAATGACGGGGAACACAGAAGTTGTGGTCCAGCATCTGGAGGGCCACATAAAAAGGATTCAGATGACAGGCTTTGAGTTTGACATGGACTGTAGGTTATCCTGTTAATTTTCTTATCCTATCATTATATCATCTGATGTGATAACCAGTCCAATCTTTATGGCTTAGTATTAATTGTGTTTAAATATTTCATCTTCTCACCTAGCTTCGGCTAAGCTAGGGAGCATTCAGGAACAATTGGGACTCTAGCATCCAAAGAGCAACAATTGTTCATCTCTAAATTAATTTGGGGAAAAACATCCACAGATCTCACACATTCCCCTAGAAAATGACCATAGGTAGTAATACAAAGCTACCACTGCATGGTAGCAAAATGTCATGACATAACTGATAGATACATTGAGTGTGGAGAAGCAGAGGTGAGAAAGGATGACCCCACTATCTAGATTTGTTCTTAGGAAATACCTCTAAGAAAAAGGAACACATCAATATGAGGCTGTGGAAACATCCTCTCATTCTGAGAAGGAAGCAAATTTCACAGATTACAAGGGGAAACTGAACAAATCTATGTGATACAAATGGCAATCTGTAGTAGGAGTGTTCAAGAATACACAAAGCATATATCTCTGTGTGAATTTGTCTTTTCATCTAAACTTACCCAAATTTCTTCATACCTGGGTCTTTTCTTGTTTAAAAATGGGCAAGAAATCAATAATGTCAGCTGCATTAAGCTTTAATTCAACACACACACACACCTTTGCCTCAGATGACAAAATAGCAGAATTGATCAAATACTTTCTTGTTCAGAGTGTTTCCATTATGTGTGAATACAACGACATTAAGGCCCTTTCTACACTGCCATATAAAATCCAGATTATCTGCTTTGAACTGGATTATATGGCAGTTTAAACTCATATAATCCAGTTAAAAGAAGATAACATGGATTATTTGCTTTAATAATCTTGATTATATAGCAGTGTAGAAGGCGCCTGAGTGTAGATACAAGAATGGATGGCTAACATTTATCTGTGGAAGTGAGATCCATTCATTCATGAATTCAATTAATCTCTTGCTTTTCTCTTGGGATGAGACCCAAAGTGTCTCCTAATAATTTTTTTTAAGTTAACTATAATCAAATGCTAATCAAGGTGGTCAGTTGAAACATTCACACCTAGCTCCAGCAGACAAGAGCTCCTTGTCCCACCCTGGCTTTTCCACATATATATAAACCCATTTTCCTAGTTCCAACAGACCTCACTACCTCTGAGGATGCTTGCCATAGATGCAGGCGAAACATCAGGAGAGAATGCCTCTAGACCATGGCCATATAGCCCAAAAAAACCTACAACCCAAGTATAATTTTAATTTAGAAAGGTTAAAAACAATTAAATAACTCTATTAAATGAAATACATTTTAAAAGCAATTGGAAATATGTATGCGAAAAACACAACACAATACCTCTAAACACCCTACAACCATGTCATTGAAGTCAAAGGCTTTCATGAATACAAGAACTTCTGTCAGTGGAAATAGCATTCCACCTCTTCACATGGCCCTTTTGGATTGCACTGCGTAAGGGAAGGCCCGCGGTCTCTCCCTCCTCCCCTCATCACATGGTGGGATAGAACAGGGTGCATTGACACACTTTCCTCCCCTCCATTAGATGGCAAAAAGGGTGGCAAAATTCAGCAATGCACTTTGTCCTGCCACCCTTTTTTGCCATCACATGGCAAAAATGGGAGGAAATTATGGGTAGCTCCATCAGGGCTACCCAAAGAACACATTCCTCTCTGTAGTGGCGGAGGAAGTGCCTTTCAGCGCTTCCACTCCTTTTTGGGAGGACTGTGGTTGGGCCTGCTGTGCATTATGTGATGGTGCATGACAGGCCCCATCCAAGCCGCACATAAAAGCGGCAAAATGGGGCAAAGATGCCCTGTGTGAAGAGGTCCATACAGAAGTGGGTTACTAGTAGAGTTGTATCTGGATCAGTTTGGACCGAAAGTGATTTGTAAAATTTGGCAATTCATTTGCTAAATCCCTGAAAATAGGATGGGGAGAGGAGCTGGAAAGCTACTAGAGATGATGGAGTTAACTACAGTATATCTGAGGCAGGGGTTTGCTGTGGGGGCTCCTAGAGATGGTGTAGCATCTCTTCTTCCTCCCCAGCAGTAGTGTCCATTTCTTCTGGAAAAGTTCCCTAGGCCCCTCCTCCAAAGAGGACCTTGCTCGTAACTCACGTAACTCAGTAGCACTTGTATGGGGCAGGCATTGAAAAGCCTCTGAGCTTCTCTAGGAGTATGATGGGAGTTGAAATTTTTCTCTCTGTTTCTTAGTCAATAAAAGACCTGGTTGTGTCCATGTTCTGATTGTCTGAGAATTGACACAACTGGCGACTACAATTCCTTAGAACCCTCTCTTGTGGTTTGCTTATTTTTAAAAATGTTATGGTTAAAATTTAAATTATTCCAAAAAATCAGTAGCTTGGTGAATTGTTCTGTAACTTGGAAGGCCTGCAATCATAAATGGGGTCTGAAACAGGTAGGTTTTGTGCTGAAAGACCTTAAACTGACTGAGGATTGAGCCTCTAAAATTTCCCCATTATAACCAATGGGCCGAATCTTTGCTGAATGAAAATGGCGCCCCTCACACTCCAATTTCAGCATTTCCCAGTAAACAGAATGAGGGATTAACTGAAAATTGAACCAAAAACCAACCTTAGTTTTGTGCCCGATTGCACAACCCTAGGTATAAGATTTCCTGTGGAACAGAATTCCACATATTGGAAGAAACCAGTAATAATGCTCCTTCTTGTGTCCTCACCAAATGTATCTGTGGTGGTGATGGGACTGAGGTTGCATCTACACTGCCATATAATTCAGTTTGAAATAGCATTATATGGTCAGTGTGGACTCATACAATGCAATTCAATAGAGACAGTGGGGTTAAGTGTATTTATTTATTTATTTATTACTTGCACTTATTAACCACCGCTCTCAGCCCTAGGGCGATTCGTGGCGGTGTACAACAACATACAAAAAGACAGTTTACAATAAATCAAGACAGTAACCAACATTCTACTACTACAAACATCTACTTATACTAAAAATCCGCTTCGTCATATCATGGGGACATAATCATTTTCATAGTCGTAGTCCATTCCGGTCGTCATTTCCAATAACATAGCACTCAATTGAAGGCCATCTCGAAAAGCCATGTTTTCAGGCCCTTACGAAAGGCCAAAAGGGAGGGCGCCTGTCTAACTTCAGCAGGGAGGGAGTTCCACAGCCGGGGGGCCACCACCGAGAAGGCCCGCTCTCTCGTCCCCGCCAGACGTGTAGCATCACTGACTATATAATGCAGTTCCAAATTGCTTTATATGGCAATGTGGATAGGGTTTGGGAAAAAGGCCTCCCACGAAGATCTTAAAATGAGGCTGCCTTATGTATGGAAATAAATATTTTTAAATCCCCAAAATATCTTAGGGTGACCTTGGCTGATAGAGTTCCATTTCCAGTAATCTCTGTTCTGTCTGAAACTTGAAAAATATTACTTATTTAAGCCAGTTACACCCCTCCTTTATTTCAAAATGCTGGGAATGAGGTGGTAATTTTCAATAATTGTTACTGCTCTGCAGCAAATCTAAATGGAAACAAGGTTTTCTCTGTGCCTCAGCTTATTTTAATCAGTAAATAGAACAATTTATACATGTTTATAATAAGTGAATATTGATTCTGCTGGTGTGTAAACTTCAGCTTTATTGATTTAAGGCATAAACTTGTAACCAAGGTAAATATTCTTCTCAGGGGAGTAGAGCCGCTGACATTCTCCCATGTACATACCTTACTCATGCATAGACTTGGAATATTTTAATCAAAAATACCAGACCACCTTGCTTTAATTCTCAAAACTACCAGCAAAATCCTGACCTCTGCAATACTCAGTGGATTTACTGTTTCATCATAACTTTGTAGCCTCTCAAAGTTACCATGTAAAAAGCTGAATTAAGGAATAAAAGAAAGCTAGAGAATCTTTGTCATGAGCCAGAAATTTGCATAGATCATGTCTTCATTCTTTACTCTATCCTAGAGTTGTTTTTTTTTAAAAAAAAATCCAGAAGACTGCTTCACTGTAAAAACAGAGAACTAAAAGCTACAGATTCACACAATTTAGCAAGTGAATGTCATTGAAATGCATGAGATCTATTTCTGAATAAGTAAGGAGATCAGGTTGAATTATTTTTCAGTATTCAAAGACTCAATAGATGTGGTTCAACTCCATTATTTGTCCAAACTAGAGTGTTAAATAGTAAGTAAGGATGGAATGAATTAATATTTGAAACTATTCAGAAAAAACAGTCAAAAATAGGTTTTCAAGTGTCAAAAACAACCCCAATGAGAAGAATCGAGGACTGATGAAAATATTCAGTTTAGAATCTATTCCATACAAAATTTGTGCATGGTTCACAGAAAATGTATTGAAATGTGAATAGATTTTGAAAATTGCTTGTTTCTAAGAAAAGAGGAAGAAAATTATTAAAATTCATTGTTGGTTGTTCTGTTTTTTTTTAGCAGAAGGGCTGCTCAGAAATTATTGCTATGCTATACAAAAGTATGAGTGCGAGACTATGGTTACGTGAATAAACTCAGTTGATGTGATATTGTCATGGAATAGTGGCCTCATATGACAAAGTCTGAAAATTCATGGGTTCAATATCCATTTTCTTTCTGCTTAAATTTTGTCCTGGATGGTGACAAAGTGATTTTGGCTATGGGGATAAGAAAAATATGCCACTGTGGATTCAACAGCAGCTTGCTTTTTCAGGCCAGCCAAAAAAAATCTGGCTATTCATACCTAGATATCCCAGCAACAGCATCTCAGCTTTGGAGAGTATTAGACTGAAGATCTGAAAGAACTAGGTTCATTCCTGTGCTTTGATATAACATATCTCCTGTATTCTGTAAAATCTGCAGTAGAGTAGTGGTTTAAACATTTAACTTGGACTATCTTAGACCAAGATTCAAATCTCATATCAGCCAAGAAAATCGATGGGGTTGCCATATTTTCTTAGCTTAAGAGGAGGACTGGAAAACTTTCTCTGAAGAAATCTTGCCAAGGAAATCCTTGGATAGGGGTCTCAAAAACCAGAGTCTACTAGAAGGCACACAATTATTTGCTCATCTTTTTAGAGGGAAGCTAGATGGCCTCCTAGAACAAAGATTTATTTTTCAATATTGTTTTCTTACTTAAATAGGATGGGGAAATTGAGGCTCTTTTTCTGCCCATTCCACACTATGCATTTAGGATGGTATTTTGAGGCTGCACTTATCTTTCATTAAAATACTGGATAGTCTGCTGTGTACTAGTTGCAATGTCATAATCTGGATTCACAGTCCTCTAGCTGCTGAGGATTTACATTTACAATAATTTATGCTGGAACACATACCCCCTCCCACCACCACCACCACCACCACCACCCAAACTTTCTTTTCATCCTGGCAGCATCCCACAGAATATAGTGATACATTGGATGTATACAACAATGGAGTACCATCATTATAATTATCTCTTATAACTATGCAGGGTCTTGGCCATCACCTGCTAGGAAGTACTGGATGTGCAGTGTTACTGGATGTCTAGCAAATGGAGACCTATTTATTTATTTATTTCCTGCATTTGTAACCTGCCCTTCTCACCACTGAAGGGGGACTCAGGGCAGCCTCACAGCAAGCACCATCTGGTGCTGTCACAATTATAAACATTCAACAATACAATTAAAAACATCAAACAATTAATTAAAACAGTTAGTTAAAAACAGTTCATTAAGAACAGTCAACTAAAACTATCTATTAAAACACATCAATTAAAATCCAAATCCAAGTCCAGGTCAATTCATTATCGTTAGTTGCTTAAATCTTCTTCTCACATTGCTGTTGTTCAATGGTCGAAGGCTTGGTCCCATAGCCAAGTCTTGATTTTCCTTCTAAAAGACAGGAGGGAGGTGACCTGTCTGATGCCCCTGGGGAGGGAATTCCACAGAATGATCAAAGGTCTGGAAACCAACCCATATGAGGAATGGTTTAGGGAGTTAGATGTATTTATTAGCTTGAAGAAAAGAAGGCTTAAAGAGGTCATATTAAAAGACATGTTAAAATATTTGAAAGGATGTCACATTGAGCAGGGGACAAGCTTGTTTTCTGCTGCTCTGAAATCTAGGGACTTCATTACATGCTACAAAATCATCATTTCTATGCATTTAAGTAACGGTTACCTACAGAGCCCATCACATGATGCAAGCTCATTACCAGGTATTTTGCCATTTCCAAACTCTTCCCACCCCCCCCCCCCCCCTACGCTTCCTAAGTTGAGTGGAAATTGACAGATAATTAGAAAAGAAAGAGGGAAACCATGTGATGGGATAGAAAAATCATCCATTTAATTGCAAAACGGGGCTTTCTGAACTTAAGGGGGAAACAATGATCCTAAACGCTTTACTTATTCCTTGGGATGAAGTCCTAGGACACAATGGAGTAATGGATTCAAATTGCAGATAAAAGATTATGACAAAATTCCTGATGGCAATAGGCATTGGAATATGCTGCCTCAGAGTGTGGTGGAATTTTCTTCTCTGGAGGTTCCTAAGCAGAGACCGGATGGCCATCTGTTAGGAGTGCTTAGATTGTATGTTCCTGCATGCCAGAGGGTTAAAGTGGATGGTCATTGTGGCCTTTTCCAGCTCCGTGATTCCATGATTCTAACAAGTTAAAACAATTTAGCTGAACACCTCTATTTCCCTTTCCTACCCTTCCTCTTCCTCTTGTTGTTTCCCACAATACAGCTTTAAGATAAATATGAGAAGGATGTTTGAGGGAGAAAAAAAGTTGGCAGGGATCTGTATAAAATTTTCTGCTCAAGTTTTATATGGCTAAGTTACAGGATCATCTATGGCTAAGTTACAGGAGCATATTATACCCATATTAAAATCACTTCAATGACTACCAGTCAGTTTCCAGGCAAAGTATAAAGGATTGGTTTTGACCTTTAAAGCCTTACATGATTCGAGTCAGGATCGCTGTCTCCCACACAATATGTCCTGGACACAAAGGATCTCATCACATTGATGAGGTCCCCTGTGCCAATTCACAATTGTCTGTGCTAGCAATAATGCTCCCCGAATACCCATGGAGAAGCATCGCCATGTGGCTTCTTCCCACTGTAGCCCCATTGTTCCAAATGGAACATGGAGAGGTACCCATGTTAGTGGCACAGTGTCCTAGGACACTACCATCCAGTTAAGCAACAAAGACCCATCGGAAGTGATGCTATATCATGTGGTGGGCAGCGTGAGGCTCCATCACTCAACTAGAGTGGCAGCGCCCTCGTATTCTAAGAATTCATCATGTAACGAGGTCCTTAGTTTCTTTGGGGGATTATTACTCCAACCAACCAGAACCTGACTGGCAACCTTTACCCAGAGGACCTTTTCTTTGGCAGCCCCAGACTGTGAAATGACTTTCCAGAAGAGATTCAACAGCTAAATCAGCTGTCAGAATTTAAGAGACATCTGAAGACCTATCTCTTCTGGCAGGATTACCAAGCCAATTTTTAATTATGAATTTTAAATTGTTCCATGTATTTTATTATTTATTTACATAAATATGATTTAAGACATCAATTTCATTTAATGTTTTTTATGATGATGTGTTTTAACCGGGTTGTGCCCTGCCACGAGACATGAGAAGAGGTGAGTAAGAAATAAAAAAAAATTAAAAAATCAAATAACGATAATAATTTCTCAGCTTGAACCTCCGGATGGAACTGTTCTGGATACAAAGTGGAGATTATGAGTCCAAATAATAATAATTTTGGTTCCCATAATCTCCACTTTGCATCCAGAACAGTTCCATCTGGAGAGTAAGCTAGGAAAGGGTGAGTGGCCCAAGGTCTTCAAGTGAAAGTAATAACTGAGTGGGTTGCAGAACATGAATCTTTCAGGTTGCAATTTCACATTGCACTACATTTCTCTGTATGCGGGTTACTTAAAGGCATATGAAAAACTAAATTTGCTGGACTTTTTCTTTGATCTAGTAGGGCTCAGTATGCATCCATTCCCCAATCACATAAAAGTCATTTATTTTATGCACTGCTCTGAAGTATCTCATGGTTTTGAGGTTCTTGTAGATATTATGCCTACTGCTTTTTCAAGATCTAGGCACATGGACAAGGGTCACTCTCTTTCTCAACCCAAGAAGTAAGGGCTTGACATTGACTGGAAGAAGGGGAAAAAAGAAATACAGCCTATAAATGGATAGATTTTGATGCAAAGAGTAAAACTAAATGCTCAAAAGTGTTCTTAGGGCCCTCTCTACAGATTGCCATGTGAACAGCATTCCAGAGATTGCCATTGTTAATGCTGTTATCTTGGTTTGTTCCACAGCATAATTATTGTCACAGTCTCAGTAGAAATGGTTTTTAGAAGGTGTGCTTTTGCACTGAAAATAAAATTTTACTGATTGAAAATAGCATTTCTGCTAACTTCACTCACTGCAAGCTGGCCAGTGAGAGGGCAAATGTGTAGATTTAGTTGCTCCTAAGATAATTGTATCATTTTAGTCAAAATTTCATTTTTAGGTGCTGAGGAAAGGAAATTATTTTGAACTACAAAAGGATGGTACTTCTGTTTTTTTTTTTTTTGTGGGTGGAAGTCATTAATAGAAAGGCAGGGGGAAGTAACTTGAAGAGGAAATAGATTTTATATGTATATGAAATTGGGATTGGCTGAAACTGTAGTGCATGGAGCAAAACTGGAAGTTCTGCTGTGCGTTTGACTAAACAATTCCCTTGAAAATTGGCCCTAGCTAGGACTTGAAAAATTTGGTCACACATTTTACTACTGTTATATTCAAAGTTAGAATGATCTTTCCTATATTGCCCTTATCCTAATTGTTGCTATACTATTTATGCACTTTACTTATTAGCGCTATCCTCTGAATTGTATGCACCAGCCCACCATCCATATTGAGACTTGAATTACGCTATTGTTGTTGGTTTTTATGCTTGTGTTATTTTGTTGTAACAATTTGTTATAATGGTTGTTTTATGTTATTTTAATTGATGTTATGTATTTTAATGTACCATGTTTTTAACTCTGTTGATTGGACTTGGCCCCATGAAAACCACCTTTCCCCCAAATACCTAGCTATCTACAAAATGCTATTATGATAAATATTATTAAAGCCATATTTGTAAGAGATAGATGCACTGGGTTCTTGATATTTCTTGACATTTGGTTCCAGGGTGGATGATCAATTTTAATTATAAACAATGATATAGTAAAATTGTATCCCTTATATATAATGGTAGAGCTCCCGGTGGTGCAGTGGGTTAAAGCACTGAGCTGGTGAGTTTGTTGACCAAAAGGTTGCAGGTTAGATTCCGGAGAGCAGCGTGAGCTTCTGCTGTCAGCCCTAGCTTCTGCCAACCTAGCAGTTCGAAAACATGCAAATGTGAATAGATCAATAGGTACCGCTCCGGCGGGAAGGTAACGGCGCTCCATGCAGTCATGCCAGCCACATGACCTTGGAAGTGTCTACAGACAATGCCAGCTCTTCAGCTTAGAAATGGAGATGAGCACCACACCCTAGAGTCAGACATGACTGGACTTAATGTCAGAAGACAACGTTTACGTTATATATAATGGCAAAATCAAAGTTAATTTTTGAATATTTTTAAAAAAATTCAAGTCATGGATAGTTGAATACATAGATATAAAATTAGGGGATTTAATGGGCCAACTGTAGAGGTATTTGGAACAAAATAATGTAATAGGGCTACAGATCACTTTTGAGATATGTTTCAGGACTGTGCCACCTTTCCTCCTAAGGCTACAGATAATCTATTTTCTCCACAGTACCCCTTCAAGTTGTCTTTCTTTTTTCCACCAAAGTGGTCACTAAGTAGAAAGAATGAGGACTTCCCCATCAATCTTGCTGTAGAAAAGAAAAGAAAAGAAAAGAAACAGGATGGTGGGAGAGAGATGTGCTTCACGTGTGTATATAAAACATATCAGGTCATGTATTCATATTAGAATGTGGTCTAACATCTTGTTAGGCCCTTTAGAAAAAGGCATGATAGCAACAACACCTGGTTCTGCTTTTTGCCCACTATTGATATGTTCTCCACTACATGTCTTCATTAATCAGGTAATAACTTTACACTGAAACTCTTACCTGTTTCCTCACTTTTGTACTACAATAATTTTATCTTTTGCTGATCACCTTTTCTTTCTAGCTGTTCTCCTTTCCATATTGAGCATTGATCATCTTATTCTCTGTGTCTCAATGTATTACACATTTTCTAAAGCCTAGCAACCAGATTTGCATATAATGCAAATAAAATGCTCATTATACACATATGTAGTGAGTCATAAAAGAGTTGACAAGCTCATAAACACACCCTTATTAATGTTCCAGGCAGAAGCACTCCTTTCAAGGTTGCTTATTCTCTGGAAACAAATGGGCTGGTTTGCTTGATTATGTAATACAGAGGGGTACAACCTGCAGTCCACAGTGCTTTGTGCACTCCATTACTTATTCTCTTAACTATTTTTTCTCACATAGTTCCTGTGCTATGAAGACTGGGGAGAGAGGGGAGGTAGAAAACTAGGACTGCATATGGATCTCAATGCTGTTTTTGAGGGCTTTTAGGATGCTAGACTGCCATTTCATTTTCTGAATTTTTTAAAAAACAAATACAAATAAAAAAGTAGTGCGTGGAGCAATTTGACACATCCCTCTGAATGTTTTAATTTGTGTGTGTGTGTGTGTGTGTATGCATGCTGATTTAGAACTGCATCATTACATCATCATTATTTTGGCTAAGATCAAGTGTAGTGATCAAGTGTAGTACAAAATAATTTGACTGATATGATTTTTAAAACCAATTAAAATGAAACTGTTTATAAGGCTGTGTTAGTCCTCATTAAGTCAGTTCACATTTGTTAAATTCAAACTTACGACACAATATCCAACATGTGGGCATGGTCCATGCCAAAAACTTCTCCACCATTCCCACTGGCCTATGCCAAGAAACAAAACTTAACCAAGTGTTTTTCATTTTAATTTTGTGAACCTTGGACACTTCCCTAATTCTTCTTCATTTTCAGTATAAGCAATGCCAAGCCAAGCCAAAAAGACTACAATTTCTCTTTAAATTAATGGCCTCTCACTCTTAGGAGAGGGAAGCAGCAGTGAGAACGCAGAGTTCACTGGGAAAGAGACTGAGAAAGCACAGAATTTGGGAAATATAATTTGGGAAAGCAATGAGCTCTATGCCAGAGAATTCAAAAGGCCCTGCCCTAAACTCCATTTCTCATAATTCTGCTCTGCATCAGAAAGTCCCAATCAGGGTACAGGAAAAAAATGTCCCTCAGTATCAACCAGCTAGAGTTCCAATAAATTGTTGAATCTGCAAAGAGGAGGACTAACTAATACTTTGAGTAAATAAATCTCTGTGCTGGGCTGGGAAGAAATCTCTAAATAGAAGTTCTATTGATTAATTTGAGAAACATTTAATGAAATAGCTTTGTGGCTTTTTTGAATTGGTTTTTTTTTGTCAAAACTTTAACAAATTCCTTAAACTCAATGAATGTATGCATAATTCTGAAAGTTGGGAGGAATGATCTCCTGTTATCTTGTGTCATTGTATAGAAGATTCCAGGAGATAGCTCTTGTAGTTTTAAGTTGTTTATAAAAAAATAGAAAATTCCCCAAACCTCTGTGGATAAGTTACATGTTCGGAAACTTGATAGGGTAACAGTGGTAAGTTAAATGATTGGAAATTTGATAGGATAGCAGTGGTATATGTGTTCTACCATTGCAGTAAGTTTCATCCCAATAACTTTAAAACTTAGAGAGAAAAGAGCCCCTCAATTTTCCCCTCTTGCGAAAAAGTAACGACATTTCATTACTCTTGCTATAGTAACAAAAATGTCACTAATGATATCTTAGAAACATTTCAGAAATGAAACATTTGTGCCCCCTAATTTTGTAATGAGTTTTGAAATATTTTTACATTGATTGCACAGTCCTACAGATTTATGTACTTTTCAGAAATACTTACATTTATTTTCTAGATGTCTTCATTCATTTTTATACCCCTTCAAAATGTAGATCTTTATGCCCCACCCTGTAGCTGTTTGTACATTGTATTTATATGGTAAAACTATTCTTTCGGTGGCTTATAATATTTCAATAGAAAAAAATTACATTTTACAAACTAACATATTTAGATACTTAAGGGTAATTTAAGGCCCAAGCTTTAAATAAGCATACAATAAGTTAAGCTTCTTATAGTAAGAAAAATGCACTTCAATTATACAATTCAGTAATAACTCATGGAAATTTCTTATAAAGAGAAAAAGAAAGAGAAAGAAAGAGAAAGAAATAAATTGAAAAAGTATAAGAATTAATTTTTTCTTGATCCAATCAACATGGCCAAAGAAGACTCCATTCTTAGACATTATCACAAGAATCTGTTCTTTACAGTAAAACAAGAAGTCACCACCAGGAAGAACATAAGGATTTTGGTCTTGCAGGATTCAATACTTAGCAACAGGATTAATAGTTGGAATGATCCAGCCACCCTCTCCAGAAACAACAGGTCTTAATAGCTTCTTCTGTTTTAATGAAACTGGAGCCCATGTGTAGAAGACATTCCATTTTTGGCATAGTTCCTTTATTCTAAAGTGAAGTCCTGCAGAATTTAACTCAAGAGAAAGAGCCACTGGATTCATTGGGGTTAGGATGGATCACATAGTGAAACACTTTAGAAGGGAACATTCCATTTTCAATCTTGCTATCTTTACCAAACACACATTGCCATCCTGCCAAGTAAAAGAAGAAGCCTATACTGGAGAACTGGTGTTCTCATTCTTCCTGTGTACACAAATGTATACAAAAACCTAGACCCAATAAAAGACAAAGTTCAATAGACATCTAATGAAGCATAAGTTATATGTGTGCCCCCCCCCCCCCCAGTATTGAAATAATCAGGAGTGAAGGATTTGTAAGGTTGATGCTCTATAGTCCACTGAATACCAACTTCAAGGAATTGACTTTTGAAAAGCACCTTAATCGCTAGCATACATATCTTTAGGTCCTGCTATCATGCATGCCATAGTTCGGATATCTAGGGACACATCTACACTGACCATTTAGATTTGTGTGCATTTTGATCAGCCTTGCAATGGCTAGATACCATGTAGGCTGATCCAGATTGACCTGGGGAAAAGCTGCTTAAACTAATTCAGGCTTCTATTGAATCAGACTGCATCTACATTGCCATTTAATCCAGTTTCTGAATGCAAATTATCTGCTTTGAACTGGATTATATGAGTCTACATTGCCATATAATCCAGTACAAAGCAGATAGTCTGGATTCAGTGTAGATGAGGCCTCAGAAGAATACCTGAATCATGAAGCAAGTCTGCATTAAGAGTCAGTGTAAAAAGGCCCTAGGTGTTACAGTCTAAGGACCCTTCTACACAGGCTCCAAACCTGTAATAGGTAACAGGTTTACCTAATGTGTTCAAAGTAAAGATCTGGGTCTGTTGAGGTGCTGACCTTTGGGAACTGACATCTGGGACTGTGTTTCATGATCCCAGAGGTCAATCCCTATTGCCATCCTGGTTCTTCAGGCTCCTGGAGCTTGAAGGAACAAGAGGGCACCCACTTTCTGCCCCCCCCGTCCCCCATTCCTCCCTCAAACTTAATGGAGGGGCCTAAAGGCAATACAGGCCCCTCTGCATAGTTCTCGCGATGCTTGAAAATGATACAGCAGGAGGAGTGTCTCTGGTGGGGCCTGTGCTGCCAGCAGGCCCACTTGAGTCAATTTTGAGGGAGGAATGGAGGGCTGGGGGTGTGTGTGGCTGGATGCCACCCACCAAGTAAAAACCCAGGGCTGTGGGAGGGGGTGGGGACTCAAACCCAGAAGACAGAAGATTATTTTAACCCTCTTCCTCCAAGGTTTTAGGTGAGCGTAGAAGGGTCCTTAGTTATATTGCAGAAATATATACACAGACTCTTTTCTATTCTTATTAGATTGAGAGTGTGTTTATGGAAGGCTAGTTTGCTAACACTACCTGTTGAGTTTACAGACAGCTTATTATTATAAGGAGGAAAAGTATCGTCATAATCAACAGGGACTAACTTGCCTAGAAAGTACCTGCTGAGTTCAGTGGAAGAGGTATGATTTGAATCATGAATACCTTGATGAATGACTTAACCTGTTAGCTATTTCAGTGCATTGGTTTTTCACTGAATGCCAAAGGGATGAAATGCATTGTTCAGAAAGGATGAAACAGAGTGATTTTTTTTCTCCTGTGAAATCACTAAAACTATTCTAAGAGGTTGACAAATAGGAATGCCTAATGGTACTTGAAGAAAAGACAGATGGAAAGGATAACACAACTGCATTGAGACATAATGAAAATAAAAGCTCTCCACAGATAATGGGGTGTAGCCTATTATTTTAGAACTTTAATAAAAATATAAAAAATTAGTTTGATACAACCTTGGAAAGATGGCTAGTTTTTCTATGGAACAAGAAACAAAGAAGACAAAACACTGTCTTATGTCTTTAAAATGGGAGCTCAGGGGAAAAAATGTAAGATTAAATCAAAAGGTCCAACTACAATGGGTCTGAGAAAATTGAAAGAGCTGCCTTTGATTTTTATAAAAACCTACATTCCACTCAGTGTTCAATAACTGAAGATCAAATACAACTTTATCCCGAGGGTCTGAATTTCCTGGTCACTACTGATAAAGACAGGTCATTTTAGAGAAATGAAATCATCCAAAAGTGGGTCAGGTAATTAACACTTTCTAGTCTAGAAAGAACTATAGATGGCATGAGTGAGTACACCAGCTGCCAGACTTCAAGTGAGGATGGGAGTGAAAGAAAGAAGGGTGGCATTAACTTTTTATTTCCTGGTGTCTTCAGTCTGGTGGCTTCTTATATCTTGTAATTATTATATATGCTAACTGGGAAAAGGATACTGATTTTCAGTGTGATATGGGGGATTTTAGACAAGCTTAATCTACTGTATATACATATATATGTCTAGAAATTTTAATAAAAGCTAGCCAAAAACTAGCTTCTGGAATATGACCATACAGCTCGGAAAACTCACAGCAACCCAGCTAGCCAAAAAATCGAGACTACAGATTGACATATCCACTGGACAGGTGATGTACTGTACATTAATTCTTATACATAAAAAAGGAACCACCTCCTTCTCTGAGTAGAGCAGCAAAAGGCAACAGCTTCATTTATTCCAGGAGAATTTAAAAGAAACACTTGTTCTGTTGCATCAGTGATTCTGACATTTTTGGCTGCCTGGGCAGGGAAATGGCCGTGGTCTGGCTTTCTCCCTGAGGTGACATTGGTAATTTACTCCCTCCACAGAAAGGTCTTTCAGCTTATTACAGGTCATATCAAAATCTGTAATTTTGGCCCCAAATTTGTCCTTGAATTATACATGAGGTTGATTTATACATTAGTATATAAGATATTTAGTTCACTTTTTCATGCTAATTAGCTAGTTCTAAATATTTGACTATGGGTGACTTTAAATCACCATCATCATCCCAGTTTTCCGGTACACGACCCAAGGTATCTTCCAAAAGTAAAAACAGATGAAGCTAAAACTATTATCATATAAAGTTTTAAAACATAGGCCCCTTCTATACAGAAGTATAAAATCCACATAATCTGCTTAGAATGAGATTATATGGTAGTGTAGACTAAGGCAATTCAGTTCATATCAGATAATGTGGATTTTTCTGCTTTGAAACCTGGATGTTGCACTCTAGCCTTGAAACACCTTTTCACCCTGCATCACACCAAAGTCCAGTAGTGCCATCTACAAAAGTTTAAGGAAAGCATGTACAAAGGGGAAAAGGAGCATTTGCCAAAAGTGCAGGAGAGTAAGAAATACAAAATAGCCACAATCCATTAATGGCAAAATACATGAAATCAATAGAGCCAAAATATCGAGCATAGATCCATAAAACATGAAAGCGGGAACTTTTTCTAAGTCAAACCCTTCTAGAAATATAGGCAAGAACAGGAAACTTGACTCATGAATTTGAGTGCTGGGACAGGAAAGCCATCCTCATGGCAACGTTGTCTCCAGGTAAACACCATGTAATTTAAGATCAAGCCCGAACAAGAACCCATGAGATCATGGTGAACGCACCTGAGCTTTAATAATTTCTCATGGATTCTCTCAGAATGTCTAATTAGTCTATCTTTCACTTCCTCCATCTGCAAACCTAATCTGGCTTCATGAAAAAGCTTACCATTGGCCAAAGACCATTTCACAAGGGAACTGAAATCCTTACCTTCTTGCCTGGGAATGAGCACAGGAATCCAAAACAAAGGCCTCCCTGGCATGCAATTCTCTGATCTCTAGCAGACTCTACACTTTGAAACCCATCAATTCCCTCATCCTCTGAAACATCAGAAAAATCCCCTGCCATTTGCTGAGCCACAACACTGGATTATCTGGCAGTGTAGAAGACACCTTAGTTAAACTAGAAATAGAGTTAAAAGCATCACCCTTAAAATGGGAAACAAAAATTGCAAACAATACAGCATATTGTGAAGAACCCTTTCCCCAAGAACAATAATCCACAATGTCTGGCGAAACAAAACAAAAGTCTTCACCTACCTTCAGAAGGACAGGAAATGCTCCTTCTACACTGCCATAAAATCCAGATTATCTACTTTGAACTGGATTATATGGCAGTGTAGACTCATATAATCCAATTCAAAGCCGATAATGTGGATTATCTGCTTTGATAATCAGGATTATATGGCAGTGTAGAAGGGGTCAAAAAGAACCCCAGTCTAACCTCTCTAGAAATAGAATTTTAAGGCTACTGAAAAAAGCTTCTCCCCTTACCACATTTATCTGTGGCTTTACATGTAATCTACTTTAGGTGTATTTCTTCTACCATTGCACTGCCATTCTTCTTTATTATTAATACAATAATATTGTGATTGTGGAGATACAATCACAGGCTTTTGTGGATATGTAAAAATTTGAATAGTAGTGAACTCCATTTATTTTCAATGGATACTGAGAAGAGAGTGCAATTTATACAGGAATCTCTAGATGAATAAGTGAAAGAGTGGATAATGAATATTGGTTCCATGAATACAAGAAACATACTATATTTAAAAACATACCAAAAGCCAGAAACATGTACCAGTGGTAAAGTAAACAATCCATATCTACAGACGGAGGCCAAAACTCATGATATAAGCAAACAGTTCACAAGTTATGCCACATAAAAGCTGACTCTTAAACCCTCATGGAATCCCCACTGTTAAAGCTCTCATTAACACGAAATGCTAACTTGGCTCAAAATGAAAAAGTCAAAGCAACAGCAGGATCTTTTTACCATTTGGGATCAAGCTGATCAAAAGAGCTTGTCCATCTTCTAATGACCTAACAAAAAAGGGTTGAGTGTTTAGGGGAGGAAAATCTTAAATGTGAAATTGAAGGTGTGACCACCACTGGTTTCTGTTGGGCTTCTCTTAAATAGTGAACTAGAGGTGAGAATAGGGCATCAAACTGGATGGGAGAATTGTGTGTTGTTTGATCCAGTCCTCTCCACCCCCACCCCTAAAATATATTAGTCTTAACATCTTTTAAATCCATTAGTATATACGTTGAGCAATGTATTCTGAGCCTGATACTTAATCAAATTTTCTTCCTTCTTTTTGAAAAACAGCATTAACCACAAACTTTTGATCACCAATAACAAAGAAATATCCATATTTCTATAGAAAGCTGCTCCCAAAAAAGAAATCAGATATTCTCCTTCACTTTATTATTTTATTCTTCTACTCTTGAAATTATTAATAGCCAATTTCTACTTCATTGCTATTTAAAAATACTTAGTGACTTGCTTCTCCTGCATTTTTCAGTGCCATGCATAATTAGGCAAGAGAA
Organism: Anolis sagrei; assembly: GCF_037176765.1. Classification (NCBI taxonomy): domain Eukaryota; kingdom Metazoa; phylum Chordata; class Lepidosauria; order Squamata; family Anolidae; genus Anolis; species Anolis sagrei. Next base: position 137,816,491 of record NC_090021.1, on the reverse strand, counting down.
TTAAAATATGTAGAAAAATTTATGCCAAAGTGGAGTTTAAAGCCTTTACAACTTTTGGAAATTGGCAGCCTTCAAACCTCAGAAGACATTACTAGTTTTGCCAAAAAGTAAAAAAAAAAAAAAAAAGGTCTTGATTTGAGTTGATAATTCACAAAGGACATGGAGGTATGGATTTCCAAATTATTACAAATCATGATGTTTTCCATTAATGACTAAATTGGGATCCAAATCAAATCTCTGGATGAGGGCACACTCCACACTTGGCAGTTCAATATTACGTTGGATTCTTACACATGTGGATTGTAGGATCCTCCAGATAGAGTTGGATTGTAATGGCCAAGACTTCTAGCCATCGTCACCAGTAGTGGTGATGGGGACTATGGGATGCTGCAGTTCAAAAAATCTGGGGGGCTACACAGTTGCCCCATCACTTTCACAAAATACTCTCTGTATATAAGAATAATGATTTGCCAAACAGTGCAATGCAATACAATATACCTTATCACTTTGAAAAATCCCTTGTATGAAAAAAAAGAAATGATAAAAATGATAAAAAAATAGATTTTCATGTTTTATTTCATTTTGATTTCTTACACTGATCCAAACTTTGGAATTGCAGTAGTTGTTAGGCCCAATGCTAGATCACTAGTGATTACAGTCCTGCCGCATACAAACTAATGTTCAGTGTAGTTGACAAATTTTCTGACAACACAGAAGCAGTAACAAAAAAGGGGATCTCCTGAATATATTTGATTTTTGTATTTGATCTCTGAAGTATAGGGCTGCCATTTGTGATGATAAACCACAGGGTTGGCATGACACCAAAATTTTCACTCCATACCATACAGTTATAATCAATGTAACCATAATGAAAAAAAAAATACTGGGCTGGGTTGTGTGAGTGTCATCCAGCTACTGGGCCAGCTTGGATACATAAAGTATAGACACACACTAACCACTGAACTGGCTTAGTATCTGGTTGTGTGGACCATGATTATGTTGATTTGAAGCACTCCATTCCAATTTAGTATTGTTGTTTCTAATAGTGTAAATATCCTCCCAAATTTTGTGTAATTGTGCAAATCTCTGGGTTCCTTAGGCATGCTGATACTCCATTTATTGTGTAGATTGTGCCATTGCGACCACATAAAAAGTGGTACTTACAGCTTAAATCATTAGAAATATAGGAAATGAACACTGGATCCAGAATCTAGCCAAAAATAGGCTTTCTAGGAGACCAATGAAAAGTAACAAATTCATCTGGTAAACAGACTTGAAATTATTTGACCTTACAGCATGTAGATCATTTAAAAAAATGTGAAGAGTAAAGCACAAAACCTTTTTTATGGATGGATTCTTGTACAATAAAAAGATAGTAGGTGACTATATATCCATGGGAAAAGAGAGCTAAACAAATCTGACAAAAGAAAGGACCTATAAGTGGCTTTGGCACATGGTATAATGGAAATCAGTGTGCTGTAATGATTAGCTGTGTATATTTGCTGGATAGTATGACATCTTGAAGAACAGCACTATCTCTTCTTCCAGCTTAATGAACTTGGAATCAATCTATCATTGGGTTATCTCTCAGGCACTTGCATAGATCTTTCTAGTTCACACTTCAAGATATGTCCATAAAATAAATGTGCCAGTAGATTAATTCTATCTTCCTCTATACAGAGTATGCAAATATTGCTGGAAATACAAGTCCCATCATTTTTAGATGGGATAGGCTATCACTAAAAATGATGGGATAATGTAGTCCCACATAATATCTGCTAATCCAAGATGAGGAAAGTCTGAGTCAATTAATGGGCAGCTGTTATCGTGTTTGCACTTATTTTTCTGCCTTTCCAAACATTTTTGAAATATTACATTGCAATTAATGGAGCTCATTATTTTAATGTCCCCTGGTTGTTGAGTTTAAATAAAAGGAACAAGCAAGGAGCAGGCAAAAGCAAGGATGTAAACCTGATCAGACAGGATGGAGGATCAAATACCCACTGCTGGTATGGGATGTCAGATTCTTAGTTGCCAATGATGGGCTGTAATATCACAAAGTCTAAATGCTACAAATTTCACAGACATTAATTTTTTTTTTACCCATACACATGGGAGGGATGCTTTGAAAGTATAGATGAGTCTCAGATAAATGCTGTTTCATCAGAAGAATGTGAAAATATTGCCTGTCACCATGAAAACAAATTTAGTTCCAGCTCACTTCTTGTTCTCTGATACATACATGTATGATACACACATACACATGGAATATCAATATCTTTTGATACAGCCTGATCTCAATGAGCAACACACTGGACTTGAGGTGATTTCACTAAGGGCTTTCTATACTGGCAACACCTCCCCCCCCCCCAACACACCCCAAATGGAAGACTCTGTGTCTTCACAACACACAGCTCCTTCCAGTGAGTATCCCAAGTCTCATCTACATTATCATACAATGCAGTTCCATAATAAAGTTTAACTCCATTGAACTGCATTATATGAATCTATACTGCCATATAAGGCTGTTCAGTGCAAAACCCCAAGGGTTTTTGGCTTAAATGTGAATTTGCCTTGTTTTGGAAAAATTTGGGTGATACCATAGTTTGCTGGATACTCAGGAGTGTCCAGTGGCTTTGGGGCAGTCTGGACAGCTAAATTGGGTCCAGTTTGGACCAATCCACTGTTTAAACTGAACACCAGTGCCAATCCTCTTTCCCTGTGTTCATCAGCACAGAGAAAGGGGCTGGATCGTGGCCAAGTTGCTGCTGCTGCCACTCCTAGCCAGTCATGGAGCTCAATATGAGCTCATGGCCAACAAGGGCATTTCTGTTGGAATCAGATAGGAAGAAGGAGAGGAGATTGCCCACTCCTTCATGCTGCTTTAATGAGTGCCTCATTCTGATGCCCACACCACAAGGAAGGAGGAAAATATTGCCCTCTCCTTCTTCCTCGTTTTATGAGTGCCTCATTCTGATGTCAGTAGAGGAGCCTGCGATGGCTAGGCACTCACAAACAACTCTATAACTGGTTAGGGATGATAGTAGCAACAGCAGCACAAAGGAGGTGGAATGTACACAGCCCAATGGAGCTGATGTTCTTCCCAGCCATCTTAACAATGGCCCCGGAGATGACATGTTTGTGCCAGATCCAGACTTGCATAGGCATATATACACCAGCTATTCTATATTGTGTAGATGCACCAGATATTATAGTATAGCTATACATCCAAGCATGTGCAGTAGGTCAGTGGCGTAAGGTCAGATGAGTGTGCATAGAAATAGAGAAGGGAATGCAGAGCTTCTTGTTTAAACTGTCAGAAAATCTTGGTTTTGCACTCACTACACCAGATGGGAGTGAAGTGTGTCCCTCTCAAATATTATGGATAGTAATTCCAGGCATACTATCCATTTTAGCTAATTGTGAAGAATGCAGGCAGTTGCAGTCCAATAACACCTAGAAGTCAATATCTTCCCCTCCCTCATTTATTAAGGAATCTCATAAAGTAAAGGGCACAAAACATCTGAAATTATCCAACAGGCTTTCGGATTTAGATTTTCATCTTCAAAAAATATAGTAGGGAATGATCTGACTGAACACTTAAAATGTAGTTTCTTTTAACCTAAATAGATAGGATAATATGTGAAGAGAATTTTCTCAAATTGTTTTACTCCTGCGTCCAGCACCATTCTCTATTTTTCACAACTAATACGGTATAAAACACATTATATCTCCTGTCATATTATATACCATAACACAAATGTTAAGAATCAGAGTGTTTATTAGTAGTATGTGTGTGATAGGGAGAGGGAGAGAGATGGGGATGGAGGGGGGGGGGGGGGAGAGAATACACATGTGTAAGAAAATAGAGAGATAGGGAAAATATGAGAGAAAGAGATTAAAAAACAATTGACTTGCCCGAGGTTTGGGTGTTCTATACATTAACTGCGACATTGCCAAACTGCCACGCAGACAACACATGAATCTAAGAATGGCATTGATTCTGGATTCATTAAATTGTAATAAGAGACAGTGCTGCTCTTCAGAATAGCATTTGATCCAGTCGATATACATTTAATCATTACTGGGCAGTAGGCACTCATTTCCATTATATCTTGAATCCATTTACGCCTTCTTTCTTCTGGCAATCAGTTCGCTTTTCTTTTTCTCTGCGTATATAACTTCATTTTCCCAACAGATGCCAACCATACAGTGTTATATATTTTACGTTACAACTCTGACATTGCTGGCCTATATTTTGCAATAGGAAAAGAAGATGGAGGATTTTCTTCCCACATCCTTTTCCTGTCTTCCTGCATACTGAATTATTTGGGTTTTTTTGTTAAGTCCTTTTCTGTTTTACTGCTTGAGTTGGGTCAAGATTCCAGCCAAGGCCTAACCTGGTCACACTAATACAACATTCACATCTTGCAAATATGAAAAGATCTTGGAACTGATCAGTATTATCCAGAACTAAAGGGACTCTCCATGTCTGACTTATTTGTATTTTCTCTAAATATAACTGTGGCATCCCAGGATGCAACAGTGACATCCAAGGACTAGTTAAAATTCAAATTAAGGTCTACTTCTAATCTATTACCATTTTTGACACTGATTCCCAGGAGACACAAATTCCTTCAAAAGAAGGATTAGCTGCAATGGCTAATCGAGTAAGAAGGCTAATTTGGTCTTTGTGGTGGTTATATAGAAAAATTACTGAAATTTCTGCATATTATTTTCAATAAACTTTCATGTTTTAGGATTGTTTTGATGAAAATGCACACTTTTTTGCACAATGACCATTATTTTGGATAGAAAGCAATACATTTATTTGCACAAAATCTTGGTATTTTTATGCATTTCACACAAAGATTCCACACATATGAGAATCTTGTGGCAGTTGCTTGTTGTCTTGACCAGATATACTGATATGCCCAAACACGCTTTTTCATTGAGACTGACAACATTTGTGATTATTTCTTCCATCTTCTCTATTAGAGAAGATACAGTAGAAATCTACCAATTTTTTCTAAGTAAAATCAATATTAACTACTTGTTATTTATAGCCTTATAGTATTCATTTTATTGCTATAAACAGGCAGATTAACTGGTTAACAATCCAGAATGGGAGCTGTTTATGAGAGTACGATTCTCTTGACATCTGGAAATCTCTCTTGAGTGCCATGAAGGAGATATCTAACAGAGGGTCCACAGTTTTACACTGCTTTAACTTTCAGGGCTCAGTGCTAAGGAATCATGAAAGTTATACTTTTACAGGATCTTTAGCTCTCTCTGCCAAAGAGTGCTGATGCCTCAACAAGCTACAACACCCAGAATCCCATAGCATTGAGCCATGGCAGCTAAAGAGACATCAAACTGCATTAATTTGTCATTAATTTTCCAAAGACAGGAAAGATGGAAGTTATTCTACCTAAAGTAAACAAGCAAACTTTCAAATGCAGAACATCTCTGTGAGCAATAGCTCTGTAGTAGTGACTCTGATGCCTTGTAAGAATGCATGCTACTTGATTTTGCTTATGCTCTATCAGTTAAACTTTCTGTAAGTGTGTATACATTTGCTTTGACTAAATATAATCAAATGCTCACACTTTGTTCGCCTATGGAAAAAGGGATTGAAGCACAGGGAGGACATTTCAAGCAGGGAATGTAAAAGCTCAGCTTTTGACTACTCTAAATTTCAGTGCTCCCATTAGCATAATTGTAATAGGCAGTAAGAGCACCTAGAGCTTCGGAAAGCTTCTGTTCAACCATCTCAAAGCTCCTTGCTTGAGCAGTGATGGCACGATCATCAGTATAGATGAAACTCTCTGTCCCTTCTGGCAGTGGCTGGTCATTTGTGTAAATGTTGAACATTGATGGAGCAAACACGCTCCCCTGAGGCAGGCCGTTCTTCTGTTTCCGCCATCTGCTTCTTTGGCCCTGGAACTCAACAAAAAGCTCCTGTTTTGTAGCAGGTTTCCTATGAGGCGGGTGAGGTGGTAGTCCTTTGTGATATTATACATTTTTCTCAGGGGGAGGTGGTGGTTTACAATATCATAGGCTGCTGACAGGTCTATGAAGACAGATCCTGTGATCTTCTGCCTTTCAAAGCCATCTTCTATGTGCTGAGTCAGGTTCAGCACTTGCTGAACTGCACAAACTATCACTCATGTGCAGTTTTTGCCTTTCTTGAAGCCAGCTTGCTGTGGAATCAGACATGGGTCTATTTTTTCCATAATTCTATGCAAAATATGTCTCTCCAGAACTTTGTAGAGGTGGCACAACAGGGAGATTGGTCTATAGCTTTTTGGATCATTATGGTCTTTGCCTGGTTTCAAGATGGCTATGACTCTTGCTTTCCTCCAGATTTTTGGGGATCTGACAGGATGCAGTGCAGTTGTTCATCAGTTCCAGCAGCCAGCACCAGGCTGTCCTCTCCTGGTCTGAACTGCACAAACTATCACTCATTCATGATAGTAAGCTCCCACTATCCTACAACAGCAGGAGATGGCACCGAGGATATAACCCAGACCTCTTATTTGTGAGTGACAGCATTGTACAGCAATGCACTAAATCAGTGGGACCACCAATTCCAAACACACAACACCGACTAATAGTATGCCAACTGTTTCCAACTATAAGGCTCCAGGAAGTTCGGTTTAAATGAAGATTCAACTTCAGAAAGGCAGATTGGACTAAATTGTCAGACATGTTAGATGACATGATCGGTCACGCCAGTTCCTGAGGAATATGAGCACTTCATCGAAATAGTTAAAACCTGCTCATGGGCCTCTATACCAAGAGGCTGCAGAACCAACTACCTTTAGGGAATTACTCCTGAAACAACTGCCTTGTTGGAAAACTATTACAGGCTCCACAACAAAGACCCATTTAGACAGCGCAGAGCATTGTGTGTCCATCTCTGAAGCCAAGAAAGAACAGTGGATAAAGCTGATCACAGAAGTTGACATGGGCAGGAGCAGCCAGAAGGCATGGAGGCTGCTAAGACAGCTGACAAATGACCCCTCACAAACTAATACCCATGCCAACATAAAGGCAGATCAGATAGCACACCAACTCTTGAAGAATGGGAAACCCAACCTTGCTACCAAAGTAGGAAAGAAACCAATAGCCATACAACCAGATATTGAGAACAAAAACCTTCATAAACCTTTTACATTTACTGAATTGGACATGGCTCTCAATAAATGTAAAAATGGCAAAGCAGCTGGCCTGGATGATCTATGAATGGAACAAATCTAGCAGATTGGCAGGAAAAGTAAAAAAAAAAGTCTCGAGCAGGTTCAGTACTAATTTTCTGCAAAAAGGTAGCTATTCAGTCAAAGCTGGGTTAATACACTTGGGAGTCAGAGATTTCTGATCAAAATAATAATAATAATAATAATAATAATAATAATAATAATAGGCACTAAAATCCAATAAAGAGGAATAGCATTCTTGTCACAGTTGTGGAAGTAGTCCACAATCTTTTGGTTCCTCTCAGTCAGGATGAGAATCCACAACATTCATTACAAGGAAGTGGAGTAGTGAGCAAAGCAGCGTTCACAACCCTCCAGTGCATTCAGTCATTTCTACCATGGATTTTCATATCCCACATTTACTCAAATCTAATGCTCACTTCTTTTGGCTAAACTACATAGTCAAAAGTGATGTGTTCATTAGATTTGATGGCACATTAGACATGGATACATAAACCAAACCAAACTGTAGGCAAATTCACTATCCTTAACCTGACAGAGAGACACAATTTCCCAACTTGCCTCATTTACAAGGCCATCCAAACTGCCTCTTTGGTTTTGAAGGCCTCATGAATCAAGCCTTAGTTGGGAAGTTGCTGCCCATCCACCAGGTGGGTAGCAGAACAGCCAACAGGCAAGCGAACATTACACATTACACTGAACAACATTTTTTTTGTAATGTGCACCTTCAAAATTGAGGTGTGCATTACAATTGATGGTGTATTATACTTGAGCAAATATGGTATTTCAAGGTGAATGGCTACCCTATGAGTTTCTTATCTAACATCTGGATATAGACTGCCTTGATTTTTGCCACCTTATGGGATCCATCTAGACCTTCACTGAACCAATCATTTCAGCTGCTGTTCTTGTCCCTGTGGGATCCTCCAGCCAACATCAATGCCTTGCTAAAGGCAGTATATGATGGATTTAAGTCTGTATATCACTATAAAACACTCCAGGTGTAATATAGCCTTATGTAACATGAAAAATAGTAAGGTTGCTTGCAATAAGGATTTTTTTTTTCTCAAATAGGACTTCAGTGCCTTTGAATAACACCTTTTGCTTCTTACACTATTGCTTCATCTCTAGCACTCCCTCCCCGGTTTTGGTTCCCGGCTGAGAGAAAATGTTGTGGAAATGAATTTAGAATGCTTTAGATGGGAAATGGAGTGTGGTATGGAGACGAAATTTCTGGCAGAGCCAGAAACTATCTGCGAACAAGACATAAGCAACCATGCATAAAATGTCTGAAAGCACTGAGAAAATAGGCCAACGAGATGAGTGGTAACAAGGTGAGCAGCGTATGAAATTAGGAATAGTGGGGAGCATCACTGGAGATGACAAACTGAAGGAAGGAAGCACATTTGCTGCAAATGTGTGAGCAAGTTTAATTTACTCTACTTTGTTGAACCCTTGAGGAAAGATCATGGAAGCTATCCAAGCAAAACCAAAGTTTGTCATTATAGACTGAGGGTATGTTATTGGAAGAGGAGTATTATTGGAAGAGGAGAATTACAGCTGCTTCCATATTCCATCTGCACAGTTCATAAAGTTCCCGTCTGCAGAAAATCTCTGTCGTGTTGGATAACATCCAAAAATGGGATGACATTTTTAAATTGGCATTAGTACTAGGTCTACAGATGACTTGACTGTGTGTTGTTCATGGATAAGGATATGAGAGGTTGTGTATGTATTTTTAACATGGTTTTGAGCATATTGTAAAATTAATATGTAATACCAACCAGAATGCCTTTCTTCTGGAAAAGAAAGTGTATACTTACTTGAAGCTATAAACACATGAAAACTACAGATTTTTCTCATTCCATTTGACATAACAGTCCTCTGTCATGGTTTGAATAGATGGGCAAATCTATATATTTTGCTTTTGTTCCATTTTCCATTTCCCTAACTACAATTGTCTCAGCCTGCATTCATACCCATTTGGAAGTGGGTGAAATATATCCAAAAATGTCACCATGAAATTTAACACATATTTGTTTGCTTTTTCTACTGTTCATACTTTTAGGCAAGCATTTTCCCATTATATAATGTATGTTTATGTAGACTTTCCTCTATAACTGACAAACTAACGGAGTTTCGAAGGTACTACAAGATCCTTTTGCAATGCATATTGATTTAGACAAACAGAGCTATGATTTTAATGCATTTTTGTGAATATTTTTCTTGGGAGTGTGCATTTCTCAGTTACAAATCTGAGTGTAAACTTATGAAAATGGTGGGCGTTGGCTCACAATACATTCTGGTATACTTAAAAGTTTGGCAAATCCATATTTTTTGGGGAGAAATAGATCTTTTAATATTTTTCTGTGTTTTTAAGACAGTCATAACATGTTGGGTTTCTTCCCCCAAATTTAGGGATATTTGCATATAATTATAAGATATCTTAGAAACAGGACAAAGTTTTAAACATAAAATTATTTTTATGTGTCACATGCACTTTATACACATAGGCTGAAAATAATTATACAATATTTTAAATAATGTTGTGCATAAAACAATTTTGTGTACATTAAACTATGAGAAAGCAAAAGTGGATTGATATGCAGAGTTCCTGTATGCTGAATACACGAAGTCTGTGAGTAAACCAACTATGTTACTTTCAAAGAAGTCTACTTATTTGTCTCTTGAGAGCATGATATAAAGGAAAATATATTTTAAGGGAGAGTAGGCACCTAAAATAACGCCTAAAAGAACACTTCTGAAACTCTGCTATATATGTGTGAGTGTTTTGTGCATTGGCATATCTTTGCCCCTAGGTACATCCATTTAACAGCTGAGAAACCTAATTGCCTTGGATGAGTGCCATTTTCCCAAACGGTTAAGGCATCATTTTTCAAAAGGTTGTGACTTTCCAAAGATCATAAAATCTCCAAAAGGTTATGTAGATTTCCATTTTCAAACAAACAAAAAACAAAAACAAAAAAAAACCAGCAACTATGTTAAAAGAATTGATTATATAGTTTTATTCTAGTGGGGTTAATGACTGGATTTAGCCCACTGAGTTTGTTGCAAACTCACAGTCTGTGGAAATCCACTGATGCTGGAAGAGATAGGACAGGAATATTCCTGAATTCTCCTTAAGATCTCTAGCTCTATCTCCGACATATGGGGAACTAGAGATAGTGCCTGTCCCTTTAATTAAGAGAGAGTTCCAGAGGATATTGTCCTTTACCTGGTAGAGTGGTTGTTACCTAGCTGAAATGCACTCTTCTATCCTTCTTTGAAGGTTTTTAAACAAAGAATATCGGGAGTGCATTGATTATGTGTTACTATATGATGGTGTGTGTGTGTGGGGGGGGGGGGGAGTTGGATTGGATGGGTATTCCAACTCTCCAATTCTATGATTCTATGTTAGGACAAGTCACAGAGAGGTCAAGGAAAGGAAGGCATCAGATGCAATCACAATTTCCTAGCATACATTCAGCATCATGTGTTAAACCCATCATGGTTGAGCTAGAATGTTCCTTTCCTCCCACAAAATCCATAATGCAATCTAGAGACTATTTAGTTGGCTCTATGATTTCTCGGAAGAAGTCCTTTTCTATTTTATGTTTGAATTACCTCTCTCCCTTCCTCTTTCTTGTTTAATTGAACCAAAAAGCAATGCAGTGATCATAAAGCAAGCAAATGTGTAGCTGGAAGACTTTAAAAGTGATTTGGAAGCAAAACTCTCACATTAAATTAGAGGGCAAAATTTAGTTTGGAAGCTTTTTGCATAGCAGAAATTGCTACAGATACAACCAACACAGTATATTCTGGGGATTATAATGCCACTAGGAAATCTAGCTTTAGGCTCATATTTGGCATATGATGCCCACATCACGGAGGAATTTAATTATCACTGTTTTCCAATCTATTTGGCTCAGCTGAATTTAAATCACATAAAGGGAAAACTACTCGTCATAATGTTTTCAATGTTTACATTATTTAAATATTTTTGCATTCTAATTATCTATTTTAGGACAACAAATTCACTAAGAATGTTTACAAGCTGCATTATAGCTGGTGTGGGTGCTACAATTCTAAGCTATATCTCACTCTTTTCAGCGGCATGTTCCATAATTAGGGTAGACAAATTGAAAGCTAGAGATGCCTGCCTATATCTTTAAAGATACCTTCAGTGTTCATGTAGAATAGAGATTATCAACAGATATTGCTTACTGACAAGCACCATCTACTGAAATTCACTTCTCCCTACTACCATTAATTCTGTAGGCGCTCTGGCAACCTTATGTGTAATAAAGAACATTTAAACAACAGCCTAGATGATGTAAAGACAAAGTTCAAATTTGGATTCAGCAACTTCATTGTCCGAGATTTTATTAAACACAGAGCAGTGTCACACATAGGAAACAGTGATTACAAATTGGGGTGCTTTGAGTGACTCAAGGAGTTTTAAAGAATTATTTAGAAACTTCTGATGTTACGAGCTTTATATTGATTTTTCGCCTCAGCACTAAAATAATTTCAATCTCATTCAAAGGAACTCATAACTACCTGCAAATTATATTTACCACACTTATTTGCTTTTTCTCCAGTTTTCATTTGACTTGCCTCATATGCTTGTGAAGTGTCTCTGGAACAATATAAATTAATTTCCCTAAGGTCCCTTTGCATTATAACAGTGGTTCCCAACCTTTGGTTCTCCAGATATTTTGGACTTCAGCCCCCAGAATTTTGACAGTTGGCTCAAGCTAGCTGGAGTTGAAGTCCCAAACAACTGGAGGACCAAATATTGAGAGCATTAAAAAGCACTATAATAACACAATTCCACTTTAACATTCATGTCTGTATCTGATGGAATAATGAGGTTTGGAGTTTGCTTGAGGCACCAGAGCTGCTCTCTAGGGGCCCCTTTCAAACAGGCCCTGGATCCCAGGTTTTCTGCTTTAAACTGGATTATATGAGTCTGCATTGTCAGATAATCTGGGATAATCAGAAAACCTGGGATCAGTTCTAACCTAGACTGTTGCTGCAGATTCTGAAACTCCAGATTCCATGGTTTTATTTCCCTGTAAATCCTACTAAAACCAGTTAGCACTAGATTAATTTAAATTAATGACCTCTCACCATGAGGAGAGGAAAGCAACAGGGCAGGACAAACTAAGGCTCCTTCCACACAGCTGAATAAAATTCCATGTTTTTGCTTTGAACTGGAATATTTGGCAGTGTAGACTCAGATAACTCGGTTCAAAGCAGATATTGTGGGATTTTCTGCCTTGATATTCTAGGTTATATGACTGTGTGGAAGGGCCCTGAGTGAGCTGGGAAAGAGACTGAAAGAGCACATAATTCTAGGAAATGTAGTTTGGTAAGGCAAGGATCCCTATGCCAGAGAATTCAAAAGCCCTGCCCTAAACTACATTTCCTAGAATTCTACTCAGCTTCAGAAACCTCCAATTAAGGACCCCTCCACACAGCCTTATATTCCAGATATCAAGGCAGAAAATCTCACAATTTCTGGGTTCTTGTTCTCTATCTGTTAAGAAGCCTGAGTGTTTCATACACAATGAAGACAGGTCTGAAAAAGTAATTCCTGAACTTTATGTCTATAGTAACAAGGGACCACAAAATCACTAGCTTCTTTATACAGAGCAAATATAGTGGTCATCCAGCTGCAACCTAAGGTAAGTGCATAATATGTTAGGCCCACATAAAGTAGCAGGTCAGTGGCATAATGAATTTACTCCTTATTTCTGCCTGAACTTTCAAGGAACTCTGCACAGAATGGATCCAGAACTGTGGAGAGCATCTTTCAATTGCAAATTGAAGCCTGAAACAGATTAAATGTTGTATTAATGTTAAAGCCAAATGAAGACACATTTTAACATTCATTGACAGCTCAAAACAGAATGAGTACAAAAAAGTCTGATTTTGGTTTTTTGTTTCTCCTTTCTCATTCACTTCCCACCTGACCTTTTGTAATATTTTGCTTGATGAAAAAAGTCTTCTACACCCAGAAGACAGAGCTTACATTAAAATGGGTTGATAAATGTTTGATACCTAGGAGAAGGGAATGGTTGTCAAAATGTACTTAGTCAAGAGAAACATAATCTTACCATATGCGTGTATCATGAGAAGTTTGCTAGACTTACCATTCTTGCCAAAGACTGCAATGTTAATGTACTATATTTACTGGCATTGTACAGTACTTAAGGAAAAAGAGTTTGGATGGTTTTCATAGCACCATGGGTGGCTCTGCTCATTTGAACATTGTTGAGCACTTTGTAAGCATATGCTGTTGATATTAAACCACATGTTATATTGAATGCAAAGCTTTCAGCTAAGCATGCAGGTGTCCCATTGTATGTTGTTGGGGAGGCTTACATACTCTTAAATGAAATCTTACAGATGTAAGTCTAGCTAAAAGAACAAGGATATAAGATGTTTTCAATATATCAGCCCTTCACTTAGTGTTAAAACCTTCCAGGATCTAGATTGAAAGCCTTAAACCAGGTATCTAACTTGTATTAGGCCTACCATGTGTACATTTTTAGTTGTTTGTTTTGTTTTATCTTTGATTAAAATGCTAGTGAAAGTCTTATCCTCTGTTTAATCCAATACTAAGATGGCTCCATTTTGTTCACAGACAATTACTTTGAAATCAAAATTTCACCATGAAGTTGCCTGGGTGGCATTATGGAGCTGTTTCACACCTTTCCACCTCATAAGGATATTGTGAGGCCAAAAGACAGATAATGTTCAGACAATCAACCAGATCTGAGGCCATAAGACAGGTTACGGAACCTTGCCTTTGCTTTGTTTCATAGGGGTTTCACAGCGCAACTAGCACTGTGTTTTAGAAAAGGGGTCAAACAATTTGAAATAGTCCGTATTCACCAGGCAGCAAGAGAGTCTGGGTGTTTTGGAACAGTCCTCCTGCTCGATCTCTTTTGCGACAAAACTAATCAAGGTATTGCAGACAGACGTAATTTCCGTTGTTTCAAATGAAATAATGGCTTCAGTCTGTGTAGGGCATACTAAGCATTATCTTTATTAAATATTGATTCTAAAATCTTTAAGTCACTGAAAGATTGGTCCTTGTGATTAAATTACAAATTAATCTAGCGCTAACTGGTTCTCTTGTGTGCAGAATCAACTTGGAAAATCTCACGAGACTACCTTATGTTGTGGGCAAATGGAAAACAACAAGCTTTTAGCCTTAGACACGGGAAAACTTCAAATGCAAAGAGAACACATGGTATTTGCATCCAGTCTTGGGTCTTAGGTGTTTTCCCAACTGAATGGAGCTCATAAATTAAGACAATTTATGCAATCTAATCTTATCTCTTGGGGTGGAATAGATTACTGTTCAGTGTAAAGCAAATCCTACTGGTGAGCTTTAGACAAAATCACTATCTGAATTCAGAGAAAAGGCTGCAAAGCAATAGCAAGTAGGAACTTAATAAATGAGTAAAATATAGGATAGGCATCCTCAGATGAATGCTGGCCAAAACTGGATGCTGTAATGAAGACTACCAAGGCTTCTCTATGTCTTATTTTAGCTACTTTCATATAAATCCATAAGCAGAGCAAGTAGCAGGCTCAGATCTTTGGCTGTTAGGCTGACTCAGTTTGGCAGATTTGGAGAACAAGATCTTGGGCAAACCCATGCAGGCAAGGATAAAGTTCCAGGTCCAGATGGAGAGCATGTGCCCTTTCGAGCATATATGTTGTGAGGTGCATTTTCCTGTACAGTCAGATAGAACCCTAGAATGAACCCTTTCCAGCAGAGGAAAGAGATACTAGACAACTAGGGGGTTAAAGCCTAGCCATCTTCCAAGGCAACATTTCTGCCAGTTCAGGTAGGTACCTCCGATACCAGTAGGGTAGTATATCCACTCCAAATTTTAATCCTTCTTCGAAGGCCTTACTAAGATGCTGAAACGGTTTGAGGGATAGGCTTTGCCTATATGGATCGCTCCTTTAAAGTTTGGAGTAAAACCTGAAGTGGATTCACTGCTCATGACAATGTAACAACTCATTTCCCTTATTTCCTCTGGAGTAGCATTCTTTATTATTTATTTATTATTTATTTATTTAGGGCTTTTATATCCCATCCTTTCTCAACCTCCACAGAGGGACTCAGGACGGCTAACAAAGCGGCATCCCATGGTGCCCACATCAAAACATAAATATACATTTAACAACAATATAATAACAACAACAATATAAAACAGTATTAACAGTATAAAACCGTATAAACAATATAAAAACAATATAAAAACAGCCACAAATAGTCAGCGATTTAAATAATTATCCAAGGGCAGTCCATCAGTTCTAAATAAGTCATCACGTCAGTAGGTCAGCCTATTCTCCAAAGGCCTGATCCCATAGCCAGGATTTTACTTGTTTCCAGAAGGTCAAGAGGGATGCAGCAGATCAAATTTCACTCAGGAGGGAGTTCCATAGCCGGGGGGCCACTACAGAAAAGGCCCTGTCCCTTGTCCCCACTAGATGTGATTGTAACAATGGGGGGACAATGAGCAGGGTCTCCTCGGATGATATTAGGGCCCTAGGTGGATTATAGCGGGAGATATGTTCGGACAAGTAAACTGGGCCAGAACCATTAAGGACTTTATAGGCCAAAGCCAGCACTTTGAATTGTGCTCGGAAGCTGATAGTCAGCCAGTGGAGCTGGCATAACAAGGGCGTTGTGTGCTCCCTGTAGCCAGCCTCAGTGAGCAGCCTGGCTGCCAAACATATTTGTATATGCTGTATTGTGAGACATAATATAGAATTGTAGGTTCTTCTCTTGCTGTAGGGAGACTCTACTCTCGCTTCTACCATCCTCACAAGCTTGGTTGGTGTGGACAAGGGAAAGGGCCTTCTCTGTGGTGACCCCTCGGCTCTGGAACTCCCTCCCTAGGGAGATCAGACAGGCTCCCTCTCTCTCCATATTCCGCAAGGAATTAAAAACTTGGCTGCTCCGTTGTGCCTTTGATTACGTAGTTCACCACAGAATTTCCCGACCTATCCAGCACCTGCACTTTAACATGGTCCCTTTCTGGCACTTCTAACACTTTAATAGCCTAAGGACATTTGCCTCCTGGCTCAGCCCTCCCCCCCCCCCCCCCAGATTGCTGCACTTTCCCTGGCTCTATTTAGGATTCATTGCACTTAGTAATTATGAACTGAATCCAGCACTTTATTTGCTTGGCCATGATAACTTTTAATTTTTTTATAATGTTGTCTGATTTTATGTTTATTGATGTTTGATATTGCTTGTTTTTCAATGCTTATTTTAACCTGTTTTGTTGGGTATATCTCTTTGTAAGCTGCTCTGAGTCCCTTCAGGGAAAGTTATTATAATATTATTATTGTAGAATCATAGAGTTGGGAGAGACCACAAGGGCCATCCAGTCCAACCCTTTGCCATGAAGGAAAGGCACATTCAAAGCACCCCTGACAAATGGCCATCCAGCCTCTGTTTAAAAGCCTCTAAGGAGGAGCTTCCACCACACTCTGAGGCAGTGAATTCCACTTTCATGGTCTTCCTAATGTTCAGGTGGAATCTCCTTTCCTGTCATTTGGACCCATTACTCTGAGTATTATGACTTCATCACATGAACTTTCTTACTCTTTCTGTGATGCTTCCAGCACAGTTCGAGGCTGGAGCCCACTGGATCCCATCAAATCACACACAGTTACTTCTGGTGGGGTTCTGTCACTGAACTGTGCAGAAGTGTCCTATGACAGATCAAGGAGAACACAGGAGGCTTCCCATGTTCTCATTGCCAGTAACGGGGACAGTGTGGAAGAAACCAAGCTATAATGGAATGGATTGTGTAGCAATCTACAATGCAATTACATTTTTTCTTCCTGAATCTTCATGTTAAATTTTCTACCTGTTTTTTTTTAAGTTTTATTTCAGAATAATAATAATAATCTAAGGTCAAGTAGAAAGGAAAAGCATTTCAAACAGCACAGACAGTCACAATATGTAATTAGAATGGAAGAAAAAACCCTCTACGCCAGTAAGTAGTGAGGATATAAAGAGCTACCAAGGTCAAGGATTTAACAGAGATAACCATGGGAAAGTATTATCTAAGATTAGTGAAGATTTGGCTAAGTGGTGAATTTTGCATGTATCACTATTAGGTTGAAAGGGAAGTAATTAAAATAGACTTTCTCTGTCTTGGATTTTTATCATTTTCAAAACCGTCTTTCTGAATGCTGTTGCTGAATAAAACTGTTGTCATTTCATTCAGGAGAAATCTGATACCGGAGCAACTTAGATGGAGTTTTTTCTTTTAAAATAAAAAAATGTGTTCATGATAAGTCTTTATTATAATAATATATGCTGTTTGTCAAAGAAAAACACAGATTTTTCACCAAATGCCTTTCCTGTCCCTTCCAAGGTAGTTATTTGAAATTTGAAAGACAAGAAGTGAAAAATCTGTCATAGCTTTCAAAATCTAATTGAAAACTTCGATTTGTATAGTTGAGCTAAGCCAACCAAGGTTCATAGGAAGCTCTGTGCTTCCTATGTGGAGAAACACCGAAGCAAACATTTGGCACTTCATGAAAGATGCCCATGTTGGAGTGGGGCCATTTTTGTTCCACATGGCTCACATTACCAAGACAGGGCCTTTCCACACAGCCATATAACCCAGAATATCAAGGCAGAAAATCCCACATTACCTGCTTTGAACTGGGTTATCTGAGTCCACACTGCCATACAATCCAGTTCAAAGCAGAAAATGTGGGATTTTACTCAGCATTGAGGAAGGAGCCACAGTCTCTTCTTTGCCTAAATCAGTGGTTCTCACCCTTCCTAATGCCACAACTCTTTAATACAACTCCTCATGTTGTGGTGACCTTCAACCATAAAATGATTTTCGTTGCTACTTCATGACTGTAATTTTGATACTGTTATGAATCATAATGTAAATATCTCATATGCATGATATATTTTCATTCGCTAGGCCAAATTTGGCACAAATACCCAATACGCCTAAATTTGAACACTGGTGAGGGTTGGTGGGGGGGGGGGGTTGTGTTGATTTTTTTTTCATTTGGGAGTTGTAGTTTCTGGGATTTATAGTTAATCTGCAATTAAAGAGCATCCTGAACTCCAACAATGATGAAATTGAACCAAATCTGGCAGACAGAACTCCCAGTTATTTATTTATCATGTCAGGGGCAACCAGACCATTGCATTACATTTCTAACAGAACAAAACAAACAAACAGATTACAAAAAACCACAAAGTTTACAAACTTGCTAGTTGATTACATGTCCTTTGACCAGTATCTGGCCACTTGGAGTGCCTCTGGTGTTGCCGCAAGAAGGTCCTCCATTATGCATGTAGCAGGGCCCAGGCTGCATTGCAGCAGGTGGTCAGTGGTTTGCTCCCATGACCAACAGAAAATGCTGGGCATTGATCTTGAGTTTTGGAGTTGTAGTTCACTTAATCCAGAGAGCACTGTAGACTCAAACAATGATGGACCTGGACCAAACTTGGCACAAATTATATCTAAATGACCAAAGTGACAAATAGCAGCAGAGGAGGAAATAATTAAGAATTTGTTTAAAAAATGGAGTTTGGGTATCTGAAAAAGAAGACAAAAGCAGATTTGAAAATCACCATAAAGGGGATTTAATGATAGAAGACATGTGGGTAGTTGTAGGTTAGTAATGTGATCCAAATTGAAGGATGTTGGACATCATGGGAGTTGGGGTCACGGGTGTAGGGTTAGAGGGACAATAAACGTTAAGGTATATTAACTACAAATTTGATGTTTCATATGTTTAACGAACACTGACCTATACCATTCTGTAAACTTGCTTGCTCTTTTCTTTATCTTTTTTTTTCTTTTTTCTTTTTTTGTTGTTGTCTGTTTTGTGTCTTGTGCACACTATAAAACACACATATATATGTTTTAATGGCGCTCCATGCAGTCATGCCGGCCACATGACCTTGGAGGTGTCTACGGACAACGCTGGCTCTTCGGCTTAGAATCATAGAATCATAGAATCATAGAATCAAAGAGTTGGAAGAGACCTCAAGGGCCATCCAGTCCAACCCCCTGCCAAGAAGCAGGAATATTGCATTCAAATCACCCCTGACAAATGGCCATCCAGCCTCTGCTTAAAAGCTTCCAAAGAAGGAGCCTCCACCACACTCCGGGGCAGAGAGTTCCACTGCTGAACGGCTCTCACAGTCAGGAAGTTCTTCCTAATGTTCAGATGGAATCTCCTCTCTTGTAGTTTGAAGCCATTGTTCCGCGTCCTAGTCTCCAAGGAAGCAGAAAACAAGCTTGCTCCCTCCTCCCTGTGGCTTCCTCTCACATATTTATACATGGCTATCATATCTCCTCTCAGCCTTCTCTTCTTCAGGCTAAACATGCCCAGTTCCCTAAGCCGCTCCTCATAGGGCTTGTTCTCCAGACCCTTGATCATTTTAGTCGCCCTCCTCTGGACACATTCCAGCTTGTCAATATCTCTCTTGAATTGTGGTGCCCAGAATTGGACACAATATTCCAGATGTGGTCTAACCAAAGCAGAATAGAGGGGTAGCATTACTTCCTTAGATCTAGACACTATGCTCCTATTGATGCAGGCCAAAATCCCATTGGCTTTTTTTGCCGCCACATCACATTGTTGGCTCATGTTTAACTTGTTGTCCACGAGGACTCCAAGATCTTTTTCACACGTACTGCTCTCGAGCCAGGCGTCCCCCATTCTGTATCTTTGCATTTCATTTTTTCTGCCAAAGTGGAGTATCTTGCATTTGTCACTGTTGAACTTCATTTTGTTAGTTTTGGCCCATCTCTCTAATCTGTCAAGATCGTTTTGAATTCTGCTCCTGTCCTCTGGACTATTGGCTATCCCTCCCAATTTGGTGTCGTCTGCAAACTTGATGATCATACCTTCTAGCCCTTCATCTAAGTCATTAATAAAGATGTTGAACAGGACCGGGCCCAGGACGGAACCCTGCGGCACTCCGCTCGTCACTTCTTTCCAAGATGAAGAGGAAGCATTAGTGAGCACTCTCTGTGTTTGTCCACTTAACCAATTACAGATCCACCTCACCGTAGTTTTGCCTAGCCCACATTGGACAAGTTTCCTTGCTAGAAGGTCATGGGGGACCTTGTCGAAGGCTTTACTGAAATCCAGGTACGCTACATCCATGGCATTCCCCGCATCTACCCAGCTTGTAGCTCTATCGAAGAAAGAGATCAGATTAGTCTGGCATGACTTGTTTTTGATAAATCCATGTTGACTATTAGCGATGACTGCATTTGTTTCTAAGTGTTTGCAGACCGCTTCCTTAACAATCTTTTCCAGAATCTTGCCCGGTATCGACGTGAGGCTGACCGGACGGTAGTTGTTTGGGTCGTCCTTTTTTCCCTTCTTGAAGATTGGGACCACATTGGCCCTCCTCCAATCTGCTGGAACTTCTCCTGTTCTCCAAGAACTCTCAAAGATGGTTGCCAATGGTTCCGAAATGACTTCCGCTAGTTCCTTCAATACTCTTGGGTGTAGTTGATCTGGCCCTGGGGACTTAAACTCATTAAGAGCGGCCAGGTATTCCTGGACGACTTCTTTCCCAATTAGGGGTTGGATGTCCTCCAATCCCTCATCCACTCCATCTTGCTGAGGTTGAAGACTCTCTTTTTGTGAGAAGACCGAGGCAAAGAAGGCATTAAGTAGTTCTGCCTTTTCCCTATCCCCTGTCAGCATTGCCCCATCTTCTCCTCGAAGAGGTCCTATCGCCTCCTTGTTTTTCCTTTTTCTACTGACATAAGAATAGAAGCCCTTTTTATTGTTTTTAATGTCCCTGGCAAGTCTGAGCTCGTTTTTTGCTTTAGCCTTGCGGACCTTTTCCCTACAGGTGTTGGCTATTTGTTTGAATTCTTCTTTGGTGATTTCTCCCTTTTTCCACTTCTTGTGCATGTCCCTTTTGTGTCTTAGCACAGTTAGAAGTTCTTTGGACATCCATTCTGGCTTCTTTGCACTTGTCCTATTTTTTCTCTTTGTTGGCACGGTTTGCAATTGCGCCTTGAGTATTTCACTCTTGAGAAATTCCCATCCATCCGTAGCTCCCTTGTCTTTTAGTATCTGTGTCCACGGAATGCTGCTCAGCGTTTCCTTCATTTTTTGGAAATCAGCTCTCCTAAAGTCCAAAATGCGGGTTTGACTTGTCTTAGTTTCGGCCTTCCTTTGTTCCTCAAATTGCAGGAGCACATGGTCACTTGCCCCTAAGGATCCTACCACTTCGACCGCATCGATCAGGTCCTCCGCATTTGTTAGGATGAGATCAAGAGTAGCCAATCCCCTTGTTGCCTCTTCTACCTTCTGGACCATGAAATTGTCTGCAAGGCAAGCGAGGAATTTGTTGGACCTTGTACTCTTGGCCGAGTTTGTTTTCCAGCAAATATCGGGATAGTTGAAATCGCCCATGACTACTACATCTCTTTTCTGTGCCTGTTTGGTCAACTGTTGGCAGAAGAATTCATCAAGATCTTCCTCCTGGCTTGGGGGTCTGTAGTAGACGCCTACAACGACATCTTTTTGAGTCCCAGTTCCCTTGATTCTTATCCAGATGATTTCAAGCTGGTTTCCCAGATTGCTGTCTTGAATTTCTTCTGCAGCATAAGAGTTTTTGACATATAAGGCTACTCCGCCTCCTCTCCCCTTTGTTCGGTTTCTGTGAAAGAGGTTATACCCCTCGATATCTACATTCCAGCGATAGGAGTCATCCCACCAGGTTTCAGTGATGGCTATGATATCATATTTGTGGTGTTGTGCTAGAAGTTGGAGTTCGTCTTGTTTATTTCCCATGCTCTGTGCATTAGTGTAAAGACATGTGAGCCCCTGGGATCTTCCCTTGAGCTGTTTAATTGGGATTATTGTGCTTTTGGTACTTGGTCCTTGTTGTGTTTGTGCAGCCCTCCGTTTAGCCTTCTGGCGATTCCCAGACATTATGGGTAAAGGCTTAGAAATGGAGATGAGCACCACACCCCAGAGTCAGACAAGACTGGACTTAATGTCAGGGGACTACCTTTACCTTTACTATATATGAATACTCAATATGCTCAAATGTGAACACTGGTGGAGTTTGGAGAAAACAGCTTGACATTTGGGAGTTGTAGTTGCTGGGATTTATAGTTCACTTACAATTAAAAATCATTCTGAACTCCACCCACAAATGATATGATTTAACCAATCTTAGCACACAGAACTCCCATGACCAAGAGAAAATCCTGAAAGGATTTGGTGGGCATTGACCTTGAGTTTTGGAGTTGTAGTTCATCTAAATCCAGAGAGCACTGTGAACTCAAACAATGATGGATCTGGACCAGGCAGAGAGATCGTCAGCCTTCTCTGTCAAAGGGATTCCTAAGACTATCAGAAATATGTGTTTTCTGATGGTCTTTGGCAACTACTCTGAAACCCCCCTCACAACCCCACCAAGGGTCCTGACCCCCAGGCTGAGAAACACTGGGATAAATTCAATTGTTAGTCTCAACTATAGGAGACTTATGTAAAATAAATCTGTTATACTAAAATTCAGAAGAAAATTGAAATGCTGGTGAAATAGATGACATATAGAGAATAACTAGATAAAACCAAGGAACTAAAATTTGTAAGAAAACAAATACCAAACAGGACAGTATATTATTTCCAAATACCTATAGATGCTAACAAAAAGTTTTGGAAAAATAAGGCTTGCCTAAGTGTTGGCTTAACAAATCCTGCACTTTTGGTATGTCTGTTCTACTTCAGCCTAATAATTCTACTTAGCCCTTTGTCTCTTAATGTAATGAGTCCAATTAAATATTTCTCTCTGAACTGAAATAATGACAGAAGGTATCTGTGTGAATGACTTCAGTGTGTTTTGTCTGTCCGTTGAATGGCATAAGCCCCTTTGACCTCAAATAGAAACAAATGCTCTCTGATCATGTACATCAGACTTTGTTCTATCCTTTTATGACCAAGGGGTCACAACTGCAAAATACTTCAGATGCAATCATGGCATAGAAGGTTTTTTTCCAATGTGCTGCATATATCATCCTTTTAGGTACATTTATGAAAATATCTGCTCATCAGCAATAAGGAAGAGAAATTGGAGAAGAGGCACTTACAGAGAGAAGGAGCATTTGGCCAATGTAGGTTTTACATTCAGATTACACAAACCCAATTGAAGGAAGAGCCATTTTAAGCCTCAGTGAAACTATTGCCACTAATCCTCATTCCTGCTGAAATGAAGCCTAAATGTGTATAAATGCATTTGCTCACATCCATCCCCTTGTTATCCTTTCATCTCCCTTGCCTCCCATCCGTCTGTTGGCATTTAGAGTGCTTTCATATGTGAGGCTTAAATCGCCCCTGAGCCTCTCTCCTGCTATTTCCATGAATGTCTGGCCATTGTTAATGCAGAAGAATAGGCAGAGAAGAGGTATCAGTAATGTGGGTATGTATTATGGCCAAGGTAGGCTTTACATTCATATTAAACCGGATGGAAGCAAGAACTGCTTTAAGCCTCATGCATGGAAGCATCCAGGGATTTCAACTGGCAAAGTCAAAACTTTACAAAGTAGTCAGGGAGGGATTCTTTCACACTTCCTAATAGCAGTGTTGCTGCTGTGGTTGGGTTCGAGGGCACTGTTTTTAATGGAGCCATTCCTACTTATAGGGTCAGGGCCAGAGCCCTAAACTGGGAACTGAACTGTAATGTGCCTTAGGTTGTAATGCTGTTCCCAGCACTATTTAACATTTATATGAAGCTGATGCTGGCAGACATTAAGATGCATAGAGCATGGTGCAATCCATACACCAGTGGTATATAACTGCAAGATCCGAATCAGCTGTGGTTATGAAAGACTTGAGTGACTGAGGGCAGTTCCAAACAGCATTTTATCACAGGCTTTAGTGAGGGCATAAAAAACCAGGACTTCAGGAGAGGCCCACATACACACCTGTTGGTCCCGGGATTTCTGCCTTGGTTGTCCAGATATCATACTTTCTTACAAGATTAGAAGCTCCTAAGATGGCTGCCAGAGGCAGGATTTCCACTGGAAACTGGCAGTTAAAAAAATGTGGGATGCGGATATGCAGATGTTTGGATATACGGCGAACCATAAAACTTCTGTTCTTTGTTCTGACCAGAAAAACTGTTCCCTCCAGACATTGCATGAAGTACCTCCCACACTTACAAACCCCATGGGATAGAGCCACTACTGCCCAAGTTAGCAGTACACAAACAAGAACATTCATTTTAAAGCCAGAAACATAACTTTGTCATTATCTACTATTTTAGAGCCTGGCTGCTTGGCCATCTGTCTAGACAGATTTAGTTGTGTACTTGTGGCATTCAACAACAGGATCCTGTTTCTGGGTTTTATTCAGCTTTCCATACACCCAATGAGGAACCAACATGTATAACCTGGCAACATCATACTATTGTTCCCCGGCACAAGTACAGTACACCATGAGACCTGTCTGCACAGAGGGCCACACAACAAGTTCTGAGTAGTTATAGTAATTATGACATTCTGTTCCTGATTTGAAAGTGTCTGTTCCTGTTTCATTGTGTATTAATTACTGGGAAAGTACTTGTTGCACCCCAGGAACTTCATTTTTCTGCCACAAACTTCATTAAACAGGCAAAGGATGAAGTTCCTCTTCCCAGGACAAAGTTTTTGCCTTCTAGCTAAGTGTCACCTTCATTTTAGGAACTGAACAATCAGGAACAAGCATCAAAAACCCAAACCAAGATCATGAGTGGGTTTCCAAGCAATTGTGTAGCCTGTTATTGACCTTTGCAACCCGAAAGACAGTTGCATCTGTCAAGTAGGAAAATTAGGTACCACCTTAAAGTGTGTGTGTGTGTGGGGGGGGGGGGGCTAAATTAACTAATGTATGAGGCCATAAAAAGGACTCCAGCAAAGCACTCCAGCAAAAAAAGCATGCTGGGAATGCGGAAGTACTTCATCAGTGTTGCAGATGGACGATGAAAGCGACAGCTCCCCTGGTGGCCAGAAAAAGTTAAATAGCCTCTGTGTATGTCTGTATATGTTGTATGTTAAAATTGGCATTGAATGTTTTCCATATATGTGTACACTGTAATCCGCCCTGAGTCCCCTGTAGGGTGAGAAGGGTGGAATATAAATGCTGTAAATAAAATAAATAAACAATGATATCCAATTGCAGGGACATACAGATATGCGCATATCCGGATATTAAGCTAAAAACCATGATATTCCCGCACCTGGAAATCTCACATTTTTTGCCTTTTGTTGCAATTACTTCCGGGTTTACAGAGAATGGCGTCTGGCCAACCTCCTCATTGCTGTGGGAGCTCCTGGGATAAAGATACTGTCTGGATGGGCCCTGAGTGAGTATAGAGGTTGCTAAGGGGGGAAAGTGATGCTGATTCCTGCATCATGAAGCCCTATTGATAAAAGCTATGCATGGGCTTACTGGTTTGTTGAAGAAGCTCTCCATGTTACTCTCTAAAGGATCTTTGAAGCTAAAGGCTTTTGAAAACAGACAATTAACTCAAAAGTGACTCCAAAAAGAAAAAGAAGTCAGGTAACACAAAAACAAATTCTTAATTAAGAAGACGGGAAAAGATAGCAGCAAAAAAAAAAAAAACATGCTACAAACCCTCCCTACTTCTGATTAGTCCAAGGGGACCGTGAGTGGCTTTCACACAGAGATTTTCTCACTTTCGGATGTGAAAAAGTTCAAATAAAAAAGGTTCTGGATGGAGTGGGCACTGTAGATTTGTGCTGCTTATGCTTCTGTGAAAAAAATTCTCCCAAACTTTGTGGAAGATTTCTCTGAAGCCTCTGAGATCTGTACCCCCCTTCTTTTTGCTCGGATCTCTCTGACACTTCTCTCTTCTGGACATCTTTCTTCAGTCCCATCTTGGTTTTATCAATCTATCTAAATTTAACTTGAAATGAAGGAAACACTTGGGTGGGGCAAAACATAGCCTTAACATTGTCCTATGGGGAGATTTAAAAGGGAGCACCATGTGGTTGAAGTGATAAGTGCAAGAAAAAAAAGGTTCTGTGTTCAAAGGATAGATATAAATGCAGTTTCTGCTTCCCTCTAATAATGTCTTCTGGCAACTCTTAACTGGTTCTCTGAGTATACAGTAGAGTTGCCAAGTGGGATAAAAAGCTAAGCAGGTATAGACAAGTATTGATGTACCATTCTGAGCCAATTTTGCAAGTTCCCCCATTCATTAGAAGTAAACAAGCTATTTAGAGCTCTCTTGAATGCAACAGTAGGACATAGGGGATATCATAGGAAAATTTCAGATTTTACTTTTAAAATGAGACTTGTCTTCCTCCCATATGACCAAGGATGAACATTCCCTCTACCTGTCCTCTTGTCCACAATATGGCAAGAAGCACCTCTATGTCTAAAACCTTATTTATGCATCATATTTATCAAACATCATTTGCAACACTGCAGGGGAGTTGTCTAGATTAGAAAATAGGCAAATCATTAATTGTGATGAGGGTTGTACTATGTTTTGAAAACAATGAGGCAATCTAGGGACAACATTAAACCTGTAACAAGGTTCTTGTGGGTTTTTTTCAGGCTATAGGGCCATGTTCTAGAGGCATTTCTCCTGACGTTTCGCCTGCATCTATGGCAAGCATCCTCAGAGGTAGTGAGGTCTGTTGGAATTAGGACAATGGGTTTATATATCTGTGGAATGGCTGGGGTGGGGCAGCTGGGGTGGACAATAGGTTTATATATCTGTGGAATGGCTGGGGTGGGGCAGCTGGGGTGGACAATAGGTTTATATATCTGTGGAATGGCACCCCAACCATTCCACAGATATATAAACCCATTGTCCTAATTCCAACAGACCTCACTACCTCTGAGGATGCTTGCCATAGATGCAGGCGAAACGTCAGAAGAAATGCCTCTAGAACATGGCCCTATAGCCCGAAAAAACCCACAAGAACCTAGTGATTCCAGCCATGAAAGCCTTCAACAATACATTAAACCTGTAACAGTTATTCTTTTCATGTTTACGGTGTTTGGAGACACATTTTTCCAGCCTTGTCTGGTATGCCAGCCACTAATGTTCCTCAACAGGAATAGACTGCTGCATTAGTAACCTCAAGGTTGGATTAGTTCAGTGCTCTCTCTGTGGGGCTATTCTTAAAGACTTGTTCAGAAGTATCAGATAAAGGGGACTGAAATTGCTAGATAGTTCACAGGAGAGGCTTGTCATAATCATATTATACCTGTAATGAAGAACTAATAGTGTTCCCTGTAGGCTACTGATCCAGATTTACCAACTTCGGGAAAATTGATCTAAGGAACTTTATCCTATATTGTCCTGTTTGCCCTCTGAGAATCCTGGATTAAGCTATCTTGGTAGGTCCAGTTATCCATTATTCAATTGATAATAGGTAGAGGAAGGCTTTTGCATTATTGCCATCATTTTTTTTTTTTTGGTGCATGCTCTCCACAGGTATAAGCCACCCACTGATAATTTTGATTAATGCTGATTCAAGGGGCATTTCATAACTCTTGAAGTTGCCACCATACTCTTCAGTAAACTTAGTGTTTTAATGATAAACTGCTCAGGTTTGTATCTTGTTTTATTGCAGCCGATTTTTGCACTGTTTCATCTTGTACACTGTTCTGGATGTTTCACCTTGTCTACTGTATAAGGAGATCGAATATTGATTTGACTGGTATTTTTAAAGAGGTTGGTCAACTTTTTGGGTACTGGGAATTACCTAGGATCACCCCTCTGGCCTTTGCAATCTATGGAGAAGGAAAAAGAACCCTCTTGAAGTTTGCCTAAAATGAACACCAAAAGTATGAGCTTGGGAGTATTGTGGTTTTGAAAGATGGGTAGGGAGGGGGCTGCCAATAATTTGGGATGAGAGGAGAGGTGGCTGTTGGCTTGTACAGTGCCCATTTGCCCTGGTGTACTACAGCTCTTGGTTAACAATTAACCAGCCAAGTATGGCCCCATTTATGTAAGACCTTTGTCTGGCATCTTCCTTCTGGGTGTGAGCACGAATGACATTGTAAGTACTTTGATTTCACGTTTGAGTTGGTAGAAACAACACCAAAAATGATGAGTAAACCTTGTTCTCAGCATGTCAGATGAGAAGGAAAAGTTAGCTACACCAGCTTTTCCTTTGCTTTTTCCTAGAGCATGGGGGTTGACGTTCTAGTGACACATGCTGTAATGTGTTCTTTCAGGCTGAAGCCTCCAGGGTGGCATATTTGACTGTGCTGTCTGAGAACATTGACTCATCTCTGTGAAGTGAGATATATTGAACTTTAGAGCCATAAACAAGTGGAAGGGAAAGAAGGAGTTTGTCTAGTGGCATAAAAAGTAGATTTCTTTCCTTCTGTCACTCCTGACAGACCTCTCTTTCTCTGTCACACTCACACTCACCTGAAGGGACAGGTGTTCATGTCATATCAGCCTTAATAAGGGGTAGGACAGAAGGAAACCCACATTGCTTTTGCTACACTGTCTACATCATCCTACCCTACTAATAGCGCACTGGAAGAACTTTTGACAGTTTTGTTTTTACTGTTATTATGTATGTGGGGAAAACATGATCCTCTTGAATTTGGGAGGCAACAGATTTGCCATTTTTATCCCCCTAGACAGCTGAATAAATGGGAAGAAACAGAGGAAAAATCTTGGTTCTCAAGAGGCACAAACCAATGTTTTCAAATTCATTTATAGTTTACATTGCTGCCACACATTATGTCTAGATCATTTCATAGAGAATCTCTCTCTCTCTTTCTCTCTGTGTAAGAAGAATATGTTTTTTTTATCATGGGCTGTCTGGTAAATTCATTTTTATGTTTATGGTGTTTTATTTGCTGTACCTTGATGAAATATACAGGGAGGAATATGCCTCAAACAAAGATTTGTTGAAGGTAGTATATCATGCCATTCTTGGAAGTCTTCCTTATAAATCTGGTGCCAGTACAATGGATCCAACGTAAAGTCCTATGCAACTATAATGTGCAGTGTACTGAACAAAGTATTTTATTGCTTTGTTGGGTGAACCACTTTTTCAAAGTCACAGTTGTCAGTAGATTAGCTGGAGAAGTTTGAGAAATATGAAGAAAAAGCTTGCATAGGTCCCACAAACTTAGAGTGCAGTTCTCTGGCCTGGACAATCTCTGGAAAGGAGTCACCATGTGCACGACAACATGTAACAAATCTCAATAATTAGCACATCCCTACAAAATCACAATCAAATAATGTATTTACTTAAGGCATCCATATTAAATTCCTGTTAATTTTCTATCAATTAACATCCCCTTTTCTGATCCCAAAGTCTCATGGAGGTGAGATGTGCAAAGACCAAAACATGATCATCATTCATATGCTAGTTCATTCCTAGAAGACTGATCACAGAGATCCTTTGTAGCATCCTAGTTTGGCAATTTGTAGTGAGACTTGGTGCTCTTCACTCATCAGTAGTGGTTTTGCATGTGAGCAAAAATATTAGTCTTAGACTAAAAGGGGTTCCTACATTCTAATGGATAAATACTATGCTCAGTAGTATGAGGGAGATGGCTACCTGAATGTTGGCAAGGCCACCAGCATGAAATGAAAGGGCTTGGTTAATGTTGACTTCCATGGGATAGTGTTCTGTCTCAAACACTTTACCTAGCTAAAAAAAATCTTATGGAACTAAACATTATTCTATTCTAGCTGACATCCAGCAGGCAGGTAGAGGGGACACAATAAACAGTTATTATTGTTCTGATTAGGGAGGCTAGCAAATGAGTGATTTATCATTGTGATCCCCCTCCCTATTTGATGCTATAATAAAGATAAATGTTTTAATTTTAAAATCAGTCACCATTATCTTAACAGATGGAGGATGAAAATTAATGACAATAAAGACACTAATGACAATGGAATTAATGACAGCACAGTTAACTTCTAATAGGCAATGGATGAATCATAGCATATGATAGCAAACTTAGCAATAATAACAACAACAGCATTATAAGTGAAATTTTCTTTCTATGTGTTCCACACTAAACACAGTTTCCAACCAATTGCTTGTTCCCATATGTCAAACATTAGTCATTTATGCATATTCATGCTTTGGTGAAAAGCATATGTTTTACTAATGGTCTATTATATCTAGAGCTAAGCCAAACATTCTGAAGAGAAAATGCTTAGTTCTGAATTCAGGAAACATGGAACGTTTTCCTGGACTTATGCTCTCTGCCTTACCCTTTTTACTGTTCTTTTGCTTAGAGGCAGAAGAGCAAGTATGCAATTAAGGACTACCAATTGAACATCTCTCTATATAAGACTTAGATTTTTTTTTCCATGTCAGGAATGATCTGAGAAACTGCAAGTAACTTCTGGTGTAAGAGAATTGGCCATCTGCAAGGATGTTGCTCAGGGGACACCCAGATGTTTGATGTTTTATCATCCTTATGGGAAGCTTCTCTCATGTTCTGTATGGGGAGCTGGAGCTGACAGAGGGAGCTCAACCCACTCTCCTTGGATTCAAAACACTGACATGTTGGTCAGCAGTCCTGCCGGCACAAGGGTTTAATGCACTGCACCACCAGGGGCTTAACACTTTAAAAAATCAGGACAGTGTATTTGGCAGTTTTGCCCAAAATATTTCCCTGTACTCTTGATGGCTATATTAAAAGCCTTTGTATGTTGTGTACACAGTAATCTGAATAGGGGTTTGGAAGTACTCATGGAAGTACTTTCAAAGCTCATACAAAAAAAAAGTCTACACAGCTGGGCAGGCAGTGATGTTTGGGATCATGCTTGAATTCCCAACAATATCCTACATCTATTGTCTATCTTCTTGTAGTGCAAATGAATACATGGATACCATGATGCTAAATTACCCAGAACATTGAAGAAGTAAGACATAGAAACTTTTAGGTCACACAACTGCACTCATCGAAACATCCTTTTGTCGACAGTATAATGGTAAGGAATCTGCACAACTATAATGGCAATGCACATTACCTTTTCTACAGTAGTTTAAATGCTTGCTTTAAACATCATTCCCCCCCCCCCCCCATCTCCCTTTAGGTCATAATTTTACATAGAAAACCAGGTTTTAAGTTGTCTTTGATAAAAGACCATCTCTTCTATTTTAACAGGTTGTGATTGTAAGCTTTAGTGTCTATTTATTTGTACAGTTTGGGTTTGCCTTATATAGAAGTCTGAGTGACTAAGATACTGACATCTTTGCATGCATATGTGTGTGTGTGTGTATACACATATATACAATGTATATCTCAGATCAATAAAAAGTCTTGTGACCTTAAAGTTCTGACAGATTACTATTTCAGTCATTTATTTCAGATGTATGGCGTTAATGTGTTGCAATTCTGACAAGATCCTTCAATAGTTTAATCTACACCAACCATGCCAGACATATATGAAGGCATAACCTTTGCACCTTTTAAAATGTTTTAAGTACATTTTAAATCATTGTCTATAAGAACCACTTACACTGATTACATTATGTGCAGAGAGAAATCTATCCTCAGATCCACAAGGTTCTAATGAATACATTTCTTTGCTGGGACAATTTGAATGTAAACAGACATTTTTAAAGCTGCTGCAGTGCATTTGCCTATTAGAGGACTACTGGCACTGTGCCTTGTAAGACATACTTTCCTTATTAAGTCCTGTGTGAGTCAGACACTCACTGTTCATTTTGTGGATGCTGCTTCCTTAATGCAGTAAGTCCCAACAATGTAGGGGTCAGCATCCTTTCCCCCTCTGTCATATGGTATATACATAATATAGCTTTTGACTTTAAAGAAATAGAATTTTTGATTGCATTGCCGCTTTGTGAATCCCATTTATGAAGGATTCCCATTTCTGCAATAGTTGTTTTCTGTAGGTCACAATACTCTATCTATGCTATAATTTCAGGTGTTATCTCCTTGTTTGTTTATCTATTATGTACAGAAGTCAGCACACTTGATCACAGTCAACAGACATAGTGTGATAAGTAATGGAAAACAAATTTATACAGTCATAAGGTTCTGTATCTGTCAACTATTTTGTGTACTTCTTGAACAAATATTGTGGAAGGGTGGTTCTCTCTAGAATGCAAATTTGTGAACAAATTTATAGGATCCCTTCTGTCTCTTCCACATGTCAAGAATGAATGTCAAGAAGATGTCAAGAAGAATGAATGCATAGCCAGGAAAATTATTTTGCAAAAAAAAAAAATCATAGTCAGGATACTTATTTTACAAAAGACTAAATGCAGAGGAACCTTATTCTGCAAAAGAATGCATAGGAACCTTGCTTTGCAAAACAGATGCTTTTTTGCAAAATAGATGCATGGTCAAGGAACCTTCATTTTGCAAATGAAATACATAGGAATTAAAAAACTGGGTTCAAAGGCAAGGAATTTCCTACTGCTAAAGATTAAGAACTCTTTCAAAGTCCTCTCCATGGAAAAAAAATATATTTGTGATTCCAAGAGGAAAAAACTGGATTAAATAAATGCATTGAATACCTTATTTTGCAAAAGAATAGGTGCATGACCATGAACCTTATATTTAAAAAGAACGAATGCATAGCCAGGAAAATTATTTTGCAAATATATATATATATATATATATATATATATATATATAAATTCATAGTCAGGATACTTATTTTACAAAAGACTAAATGCAGAGGATCCTTAAATCTCCAGGCCCTGGGATTTTCCAGCCATGGCCTCAGGGAGCCCACTGAATTGAATAGGCCATGATGATGCTTCAGAAGACCTGAAGAACAGACCACATCTGTGTTGGGATTGTGGTGTCGCTACTTGTTACTTAGTCCATTTTATAGGTATGTAGTAAAACAATCCCAAAGAAGACATAAACAGAAGAGAAAAGAACATGTATTGGGGGACACGATTGCAATGGCAAAATATCATTATTTTTCGATATGAAATGAGGGTGAAAATTGCAAGGAAGGTAGACAATTTCTGTCCAGAGCAAATTGTGTGCACTAGAAAAAGAGAAAGAATGGGGGCAGGGGGAGAGTTGGAAGGGTTTTCAATGAGATACAAGTAATAATAGCAACAGAAAGGAAACCCTTAAAAGGATGAGCAATAACATAAATCATGGAATGTGGATGGAGACATCAATTTGCATGATTATTAGAAGCAGGTTGCATTAAAAAACATTGGGATGGAGGCACCCTGGGTTGTAATTGGCGGAATTACAATTCTAGACATAAATTATGAAAGGTGATTTTTCAAAAAAATCTCTCTCTCTCTCTCTCTCTCTCTCTCTCTCTCTCTCTCTCTCTCTCTTAGCATTTGGAGAGATTGTCTTGTGAGTGAAAGTTGCAAATATCTTTCTCTACATGCCAGTTCAGGGTATCAGACAGACACTAAATCCTTTAAATTACTCTGTTTGAGATAAGAGAAATGAGTTCACCTTCGTCAGCTGAGAATCCCTGAAAATAGAAATAATACATACAAAATCTGGAGAAAATCCCTAAACACCACAGAAGGAAAGCATTAGAGCTGCCAACCCAATTGAATCCTCATCATGCTCTTCACTATTACATTTTCCTCTGCTCCACAGCGTCTCACTAATTCACAAGGTTATTATGTTGCAAATAACCTATTCAAACATAGGTCTTGGTTTAAAAGCAATTTCCTTTATAAATGCTGAACCAAGGAATTGGCTCATCTAAATAAACGGAATAGTAAGGCTTTGTTTATAAACATAAATATAAGCCTAGGGCATGAACCAGTCTGTCACTGGTATAATACAAATGCATAAAAGAATTCTGAATGGTATAACATAACTATTTTTAATTTCTTCTTGAAGCATGAACGTAATGTTCAACTCCTGTAACCACGGGGAATACATTTTCAGATTTCATGGGGATAAGTGAAATCATGGATAATAGCAAACCTTATTATTTTCAGTGAGATGAATAATGGAGATACTGAAAAGAGGGTGTAGCTTCTACAGAAGGCCCTAAGTGAGTAACATAACATTTGTGGATACGCAAAATCGTGGATATGGGGATCATCTGCATTATCACTCCTAACATTGCTAAATCGCTCAGATTCCCATCTGGTATTGATTCCATCCTTTTTTCATGACTGGTTACCAAATCGCCCCCCCCCCCTTTTCCCCATGAAAATCTAGCTCACTAGCTGTAACTATAAGAGTGGTACACTAGCTGTATCTATTAAGTATAACCATAATTATATTTATTGGAACCCAACAATTGTCTTATTGAGAGCAGTCTTGTGGGTTAATGGGGAGATATCTGTCTTCATTTTAGTCATTTCACAGAAAATCAACTATATATTCCTTTTGAAGCTATTATGACTTCTACTCATCCTCCCTGAAATATGTCAATTCCCCCCCCCTCCTCATTTCAGAGATAACAAAAGATGTAGCAAACCTTACAGATACAAAATATTGGAAAATGTCAACTTCTCAATGTATGATACTGAAATGTAATATTACAGGGTGTCAAATACAGAAAACCAACAACCTGCGAACATTTGACATCAAGAGTTCCTTTTGGAATTTTTGAGAAGCATTTTTTTTACTAACAAACTCCATCCTTGTATATATCTATGACTGGGCTTTTTTCTCATATGGCAAATTATCTACCAGCTCTTCTAAAGTGGCCCTATAATGGAATTCACATATTGTGTGAATGTTGCAAATGTCTCCCTCTAAATGCCCCATTGCAATAATTGACTAATTAGAATGGTCCAAAGAAGGACAGCCTGGATAGTGAGAGTTTTAGAAGCAAACTTTCTGAAGCTTGTATGACAGGAGTAACAGTGCCAAAATGTATTTTCTCTCTGTGATTCTGGTAGCTTCCAGTTACCTGAAAACCTGAAACTCAGGATAGTTTTACACAGTCATTATAATACAGTCTGAAGCCATATCTACGAAATTTACATCCCAAAAGCACACTGCAATATGCATCAAGCCCAGAACAGTGTATTTTTTTAAAAAAAAACACACAATAATTTTTGGAATAAGCCCCCAAATCCACTGAAGCCATTCAGTATATATCTCATGCAGACATGGAATCAAGACTGAGGAATGTGGAGGGCTCATCAGGACCAGGTTAGCGTCGATGCATTTGAAAATCCTGGAAGCACAGGTAAACAAACACCTCTTCCCACCCTGAGGAAACCACAATATTCTTATGGAAACATTCTTTCTGTCCTTCTACCTCCATTTCTTGTGTCTTCTACCTCCATTTCTGCCTTTGTCTAGCACTGATCTTGAACAGCCATGGCAATACTAATTGGTGCTAGACCTGCCAATGTCTATCAGTGTATCCTGCCAGACAAGGTAAGAAGAAATATTCCTGGCTTCAGATCGATCCACAATCAGCCACCCACCAGCCTCAAACTGGTTCTTGGATTGCTTGTGCAATTCATTGCATTTCCTTTGGGGAGGGCAATTTTATTCCATGGAAAGAAGAGTTTTTAAAACAGTGTCCTGTCTAGACTTGTGCGTGGATTCACTTTTGTCATTTATAATCTACTAGTTGTCCCCTGCCACGCATTGCTGTGGCCCAGTCTGTTGATCTGGAAAATAAAGTAATGAGAAGGTGTTGGTTTCTAATATATGTAATTTCTTTATGCATGTGAGTAAACAGTATTTTTTGCTGTTTCTTTGTCAGTGTTGATGTGGAGAGTGTCTGGTTTGCCCACCCTGGAAATGCAAGATATCATTGTCCTTCTTTAAGGGTCCCTTTCAAATGTATGATACTGTATCTCTCTCTGTGTGTGAATCATATCTATCTATCTCTATCATCTATCTATCTATCTATCTATCTATCTATCTATCTATCATCTATCTATCTATCTATCTATCATCTATCTATCTATCGTTCTAAGGCTGGATGGCTCTTTGTCAGGTGGACTTTGATTATGAAGGGAGTTGAATTGGATGGCCTTAAGTATTTTCTGTTGGTCATGGGGGTTCAGTGTGGGAAGTTTGCCCCGATTCTGTCATTTGTGGGGTTCCAAATGCTCTTTGATTGTAGGTGAACTGTGAATCCCAGTGACTACAACTCCCAAATGTCAAGGTCTATTTCCCCCAAACTCCATCTGTGTTCATATTTGGGTGTTTTGAGTGCTTGTGCCAAGTTTGGTCCAGATCCAGCATTGTTTGAGTCCACAGTGCTCTCTGGATGTATGTGAACTACAACTCCCAAACTCAAGACCAATGCCCACCAAACCCTTCAAGTATTTTCTGTTGGTCATGGGAGTTCTGTGTGCCAAGTTTGGTTCAATTCCATCATTGATGGAGTCCAGAATGCTCTTTGATTGTAGGTGAACTATAAATCCCAGCAACTACAAATCCCAAATGACAAAATCATAATTTTTGAGTGATTGTCACTCCTTGTGTTGTGAGACGTTTTGTTGCCAAATCTGGCGGGATTTCGTTCATTGGTTCTTTTGTTTTTAAGGTACTCATTATGCACAGAGCATTTTATATATAGATAGATAGATAGATGGAGATTATAAAGGGCAGAATTAGAGCAATCTTTCAAAACATTGCTCATTGCTTACTGGAAAACTGAAAAATACTGAATATTTTTAATTGAGTAAACAATTATTTAGCACTGGAAATGATTCTTGGTAATAACTGAAATATTATAACAGAAACGAATGTGTAGTAAAGCATATAGTCAAAACAATATTATGCCATATAATGAATCTAGTTTTGTTTAAGTATCTCTTCCTATGGTAAAATTTGCATAATTATTCTCATAATTAAAGTAATTACAAAACTGTCAGGCAGTCATTTGAAAGCCTCATCATATGTCAGTTATCATGAAGAGAAACAATGTATTGATTGTAAGCTTATTTCTTGGCTTGTCACCAAGTGAGAAAGGCAACTAATGCAGTGGAAACTGAGTAACGAAGTAAATTGGGCTGATTCCGACTGATCCGTACACATTCTGAATCAGAAGCAAATTGACCAGGGACTCATTTGCACTGACCACTTAATGTAGTTTAGAAAATGTGGAAAGTAGAATATGTATGCTGTGAAAGTGCCATGCAGTATGCTGTAACACAACTGAAAGGCTATAATATGACACAGGCAAAATGGGGGAACAGTCTGAAATAGAACCCATGATGCACATCAGCATGTTCTAGTGTAAATGTCGTTGCATATAAAATGTTCCTGATCATGAAGTGCTTCGGACCAATCCAGGCATTTAAAAAACTGGGGGGGGGGGGGGGGGGAATCATAGGGTATGCCAACTACATAAATATATATCCGGCCCTCCATATCCACAGGTTCTGCACCCACAGATTCAATCAGCCACTTATTGAAAATGTTTACAGAAACAGAAACAGAAAGCAAACATTGTTTGCCATTTTGTATAAGGGACACCATCATATTATGTCATTGCATATCATGATCATCGATGGATTTGGTCCTAGAATCAAACCCCAGTGGATACCAAGGGCCCACTGGATAAGAAAGACTCCAAAGTCGGGTGATAGAAGAAGTGGGAGGGGAAGTGGACTTTCTTCATTTGTGCATACCTGTACAATCTGGATCCAGACTCACAATAACATTCCCGAATCACATATATGTGGTCATTGAAATCATAAGAAAGACTTGTGATGAGAGATGTGAACAGTCATATAAGTCGG
Organism: Anolis sagrei; assembly: GCF_037176765.1. Taxonomy (NCBI): domain Eukaryota; kingdom Metazoa; phylum Chordata; class Lepidosauria; order Squamata; family Anolidae; genus Anolis; species Anolis sagrei. The sequence continues at coordinate 137,778,561 of NC_090021.1, read as the reverse complement.
TCACTTAAACTTTCTCTGTTTAATTTACAATTTGTCTTGGATAGACTTAATCTTCTTTTGCCTTCCTTGTTAATTTATCTGTTTAATGAGTATCTGTGTTGCTGGTGTGAAATTTGTTCTCTCACTCTCCACAAGTGCCAATGGCCCCATTCTTATCTGATTGTTATTTACTTGTGCAATGAAAGGCAAGTGGTCTGAGCCACAAAGAAAAGGGAGGGCTTTCTCTGGGATAGCTATTCCTTTTTTCTTTTAAAATATTTTATTTGCATCAATTCAATTAAACAACTTTTGTCATCCAAGTCTTAACTCGATATTCATTATTCCAAAGGTCACTTTACCTTAAATGATGCTTTATATTTTCTTTAGAAAAAAAGGAATAGGAACAGATCCAAAATTATTGTTTGGTTTCACTGAAGGCAGCAAATGATATGGAATATTTCAGAATCAAGCCAACTATTACAGCTTATTGTAGAATCATCCTACCCAAACACATTTAGAAAGATTGTAAGTGTGTGTCTTGCAAGTTACCTGTCAGCTAATGGGGACCTCATCAGTGTTTTCTTAGGTGAGGGCTGCTCAGAGGTGGTTTTGCCAGTTCCTTTCTCTGATATATAGTCTACAGAGCCCATCATTTTCCATTTAAGTATTAACCAGGGCTGCTCCTGCTCAGCTTTCAAAATCAGATAGGATCTGGGCAGGCCCGTAGCCAGGATTTTGATTTTTTTTTGGGGGGGGGGAGGTCTGAGTTTGATTGGGGGGGGGGAGAGCTGAGGATCTACCCTAGCAAACCTTTTGTATGATTATCTCAATACCCCCATGCATATGGGATATACTGAGAATGGTGATCAGATCATGATATGAATAAACATAACAGTTTAAATAATGTACCAGTAAGGCCTTCTCATGGACTCCCTGAGAATTGGGAGGGGGGGCTGAAGCCCCTCAAGTCCCCCTCCCCCAGCTACATGCCTGGGTCTGGGGCTTTTAGGGTCTTTAAGAAGACAATTTACATGATGGTTTTGCTCCTCACAGACTACCTCATTACACGGATATTTCCCCCATGTTCTCTGTTTTCGCATGCTGCCCACTCTTACAAATGCTTTCCCTTGCTTCCCTCCTGCCTGTCAAATGAAGTCCAGAGAGTAAAAAGTCCTCACACCCAGATAGTATGGGCAAGACTGATAGGACAAAAACAAAGAGTAATTAATCATTCAGTGGAAGAATATCTGAGGGTGCAACTATACTTTAAAATTCATGCAGTTTGACACCACTTAAACTACCATGGATCAATGCTATTGAATTCCAGCATTTGTAGTTTGGTGAGGTTCCTTCCCTTTGGTAAAGAAGGATCTAAAGACCTTGCAAAACTATAGCTCCCTTGTATAAATGACAACTCCCATGAAATGCATTGAACTATGACAAAGGAAGCGGTACCAGACTCCATTAATTCAACAGCACAGATGCAAGCAATTCTAGAAATAATGTGAGGAAGGAAGAGTAGGGTCTAGGAGAGGGAGGTTTCGAACAGCAGGAGAGATTGTCAAATAGCTTACAGACTGGCAAACTGTTGTTCATCAATATAAGGAGGGAGTTGTGCCATCTGATGAATTTATCATGTGAAAATACTTTTTTGTAAAAGTACCCAAGCCACCTAGCATTTGGTTTGTAAACGTGTATTCCTGGGTGCTTTTATCACACACACTGAGGAACCTTTGCCCTAATTAAGCATCCAATTAATCCTAATAATGCTAATCAATAAAGAATGTTAATCAGGTCAGGCACAGACCATTGTATTATAATTTGGCAAAGAAAGAGCTGGTTTCCAAGAAGAAAATAAAAGTTTTCTTTTATTTAGAGATGTTTTGCCAATGTTGCTCTTTTATTTCGGATTTGTTCATCTTCTCTCTGACATTACTATATTTAATGAAGCAGAATTGTTTCTGGGCATTACTTCTTTTACAGAATATTTGGAAGCAGAGGCAGAAATAACATGGAAAGAATAGGGATAAGCTCCTGCACCATCAAAAAGATGTTTCAACACAGCATACCTTTTGTTCAATTTTAGCAATATGCACACAAGAAAAGAAACAAACAGATCAGGTAAGCCTAGCTAAATAAACATTGCCATTTGAAATTTCTGGATATTATTTTAAGAGTTCCAAAGGTTTCTAATGATGATTTTTCAAAACACCTTTCACAAGCCTATACTTTTCTTATGATTTCCATACTGGTGGCCAAAATGCTGGGGCAGATAGGGAGCATTTATATTGTAGAATTCATGCTGTTTGACACCACTTGAAACTGCCATGGATCAGTGCTATGGAATCCTGAGAGTCACAGTTTGATGAGGCACCAGCACTTTTTGTCAGAGTAAATAAAGGCCTCATGAACCTACAACTCCCATGATTCTGTTATTGAACATGATCACCCCTACCCCTGAATAAAATGGCTAGAAATAATAGTAGTTGTAGTCCATCAACATTATTTTTTCATTATTGTAAACACGATTCTCAAATACACATTTTACACATGTGAATAGGTGACCCAGATCTTGTTAGTTAGTGTAATTACTAGGCTTGGGTAGGTTTGTTTGGAAGAGACTGAACTTAGGAATAAAACACATGAATTTGAACATCCGATAGTTTTGAACCATGCAGGAAAGGTGAGGTGGGGGGATTCAAATTTGAACCAGTTACCTTTTTGTGTTGTTGTTGAAATATCCTATAATGTTCGGATGTCTCCCAAGGTTATTTTAATTTTCACAACTATTAAGCAACTTTGGTAAAGGCAAAGGAATTTTTAAAATCTCGTGCCTTCTGCACCCTGGTCAATGCAAGGAGGGAAGCGGTGGACGTGGCAAATCACAGCCATCTTTAACTGTAGTTTCTGAAGTCCAGGCCCCCAATGGTAGAGATTGCAAAAGGCCCTGATGTTAAACTACATTTCCCACAATGCTTGCCTGCTTATTAGGCAAAATGGCTGAAAGACCAAAAAATAGCTGTCTGTAGCAGTCTTCATCTAAATATAAAATAAACTGATTGAACCTACAAAGGTGTCTAAAGAAGGCAGCAAAGCAATAAGCAACTTTTGCAAAGCTAAGAGAACATAAACTGCTTAAAAACCAATCATTTTACTTTGGCCTGATTGCCATGAACAAGGCACTGGGGAAACCAGCCACAGCCAGCCAGCCCAGTAAGTTATGATAAAATAAAATGATTGATTGCATCTGCAAAAAGGAATAAACAGATGGATGTGTCATGACGGTCCCCTCCAACTCAGGAAGCAAATGGATGTCAGGAGAGTTTGGATGGTGCCTTTCTGCCCAGAAGAAGGGGGTCAGGTCGGTCTTGATGTCCCTTGATGGGTTCTGTACTATGATTTCTGTTCTCCATCAATTTAACACTGTTTGTGCCACACAAACAAAGTGTTTGGAGTAGAACCACTATTTTCAAAGTAAAGACCACCCAATGAAACAGGACATAACGATTTCAAACTAGGAGCAGATTTTCTTTATTATTAAAAATGTTTTTAATAAAAACTTTGAAAATTTGCCAAAGATCCATGGATAAGTCAAAGGTTATGACATTTGGTGAGATAACAGTGGTCCATGTGTTCTACCACTGTAGCAAGTTTAATCAGGATTGGTCTAAAAATAAGGGAGGGAGAAACCCCTGAAGTTTTCCCAGTAACAGTGCTGGTCTTTTTCCTACTGAGCATACGTGTCCGCATTAATGAATAGATTTGGAAGTTTTGGAAAGTTTTGCATTTTTTTAAAAAAAAAAACACCGGGAAGTGTCTTTAGAATTGAATCACCAGCTCCCCCTATATCCGAAACAAGTTTTGAACCAAGCCTAGTAATTATTGTAAATTCTTCAGTAAATATATTATTTCATAAAATGGTAAGCATGTGTAGGACTAGTACAACACCCCTACATTTATAAAATAGCAAAGGACTAACTGTTACCTGATGAATGAGTGAGATTAACTGAGGATGCAAGAGCAAGTATTGTGCAGTTCTTCCATCCCTCTCCATGTTTCTTAAGCCTCCCCTCACCAAACACAGTATTATAAAACTAGGACAATGCTGACTTGCCAACATTCATATGTACATCAATCAGTCAATCATCTGCTGAAATGGAGTGATTCGGTACAGCTTGCATTCCAGATTTCATCTTGTTACATGCTTGCATGTCAGATCCTTTTTGGTGTGATGTAAACCGATGCTAGGCGTTGAACATGCACGTCATGTCAAAGCCTCCTAAAATGACTTGGGCTTTTAAAAGCTCACTTGACATATTCCCCACGGGTATAGATGTGCTGTTTTTTCCATAGTATGGTTTCTCCTCAGAATTATCCTACATCATTGCAGTAACTTTGCAATGTTTCATTGATTAGTAATTGAGGTTAATATTTAATCATGAGATTCATGATTAATAATGAAGACTGATGGGATCTAGTACTGTGTGAGTTTCAGGGGGTTCTATGGGGTTCTAGGGACTATAAAAAAACCCAAACCTATCTAGAAAATTTGCTTTTAAGTTTGATGTTTAATAATGCACATCATGAGCCCTGCAATCTATTTAAAAAGATAAAATATTCAGTTCTTGTGGGTTTTTTTCGGGCTATATGGCCATGTTCTAGAGGCATTTCTCCTGACGTTTTGCCTGCATCTTTGGCAAGCTTCCTCAGAGGTGAGGTCTGCTGGAGCTGGGAAAAAAGGGGTTTATATATAGTATAATATATAATATAGTATGTCTGGTGTGAATATATATAAACCCCTTTTTTCCCAGCTCCAGCAGACCTCACCTCTGAGGAAGCTTGCCATAGATGCAGGCGAAACGTCAGGAGAAATGCCTCTAGAACATGGCCATATAGCCCGAAAAAACCCACAAGAACTGAGTGATTCCGGCCATGAAAGCCTTCGACAATACATAGGTAAAATATTGTTCCTGGAAGCTTCCAGGAAATGCAATATAGTTTTCCAGCCTATTTGTCCTTTTCCTCCCTTGCTTGCCTGAAAGAGGTCATTCCAGGAAGGCTTGAGGGATTGAAACCTTCAGAAAAAGCCTTTGGAGCTGCCCACTTTGATTCAATTTTAGATGTATGGCAACCCTACAGTGAACATATAAAGGCATTTTCTTAGCAAAGTTTTTCAGATGAGGGTTGCATTTGATTTCCTCTGAGACCAAGAGAGTGTGACTTCTCCAAGGTCCCCCAGGTATTTGAATCCTTTATTTAGAACAATTAATTTCCCATTGAACTAAGTTGTTCTGATAAATTGGAAAGTAATCTTTTTAGAACAATACTAGCAATTTTTCATCCAATGAAGAAGAATGAAGAAGAGTAAGAAAAAAAAAACAAGCGCACATTTCATGCATGTAACAAGAGCTACTATAGATCATCAGACCAAAGGTTATGTAGTCCATCGATCTTCATATGCAGTGACCAGTAAGATACACCAAACAGGATGCCATAAACAAGCCATCATGCAAAAGAATGTTCACATTTTTATTCTCAACAAGAAAGAGCATCTTGATATAGTAAGATATCCTATTTTTTATCTTTAAAGTATACTTTCATAGCATTTCCCCTTCAACAACAGGGAAAACATCCACATGTTTCCTTTGTTTGTTTGTTTCTCCATTTTCAATGAGTTTTGAGCAAAGCCCCTTAGTTTTAATACAAACTCCCAAAATTTTGTGCAAAATATTATTTTGTACAAAAATATATTTTAAAGAAAAAATGATTTTGTGGAACTAAATTTAAAGGTTGCTTGGATGGAAATGTCTTTGCTTATTGGTGAAAAGTTAGCAGTCTGCCTTAGCCTCCTGTAGAAGGAATTCTGCAGACTGGGAGCATCCGCCAATAAGACTCTTTTCTATGTTCTCATCTGTACCCAAGGAAGTGATGAGACCAAGAGAAAGTCCTTCCCTGGGGATCTAAGATGCCCGAAAGACTCATAGAGGAGGATTATCTTTCAGATAGTCTGGAACTAAGCTATATAGGGCTCTGTAAGTCATAATCAGCCCTTTAAATGGGGTCTACAGGCAAAACAGTTATCAATAATGGTGGATAACCGATACCTATCTGCACTTTTCAGAATAAACATACATTTACCTAATCCACTTTCAAAGCTGCCCAGCCTAATATGCATCATTAGGTTATAGAGAAAGTCAGAATGGGTCATACAACTGGTAAGCTAATTTTGAGCAAATTTCTTATCTTCCTAGATATTCTCCCTGGTGGTTATACAGCAATATTCACACATTTCTAAGTTATCCAAAATAATTATTTCTGCAGTAGAAAAAGAACATTGATACTAATTACTAAGACTAATTAGATTTCTTGAATGTGCTGGGTCTGAAACATGGAAGAAAATTCCCTGCCAGAACAAACTTCATTACCCTTCAGATTGACCATATTGGCTAGATGTATGTCTGGTGTGAATTGTAGTCCAACATATTTGAATTTGGAGTGGATTGTTATACTGGATTATGTTCATTTTAATGTGTTCAGGATTACATTCCTGATAGCAATACATTCTTCTGAAATCTATTTGAGGTTTAGATTTGATTAAAAAAGTATCATACTTGAAGTAGAAAGCACAGAATAGTCAGGACAAAAAATACTTTCTTGTAATTTCCTTCCCATCATTTTTTGAGTGGAGAAAAAAAATAAAAAAGCTAGGGGCCACAGTGAGTGCTTCTTATCAGTGGTAGTGGAGAGAAGGAGAAGACAGATCATATCAGGAAGAAGAAGATAGTCAGGGTTCTTAGATGGATAGTAATGAAGGTACATTCCCAGATGGACTGTTCCATCATTTTCCTTCCCCTAAAAATGAACACCAGCCATTTCTTGACAACTGTAGAAGGAAAAGTTTTGGAGTGGTGCAAAGGGGAAGACAACAGCCCATGGTGATATTTCCATATATATATATATATATATATATATATATATATATATATATATATATATGGGACCTACACTTACATAAGGTTTCTAACTATATTATACTTACTATGGAACAATTTAACTCTAAATTCAATTGCTATCTCTAATTATAGTACACCCATTGAATTAATTACATAATGGTAAGTCATTAACTATGTTAATCACACTGATCCAGTATGCCTACTAGTACTTTAAATGAAATTTGCCATCATATTTATGCTTTATTGCAACCCCCCCCCAAAAAAAAAAAAAAACCTGCAGAGGAGGATGATATAACAAATAACAGTCTGGAATGTTGTTACAGTCTTCTAAGTGTTTTCTAAGACAAATACCCCCCCCCCCCTCTAAAAAAAAAAACCCTTCAGTATTTTCCTGGAGTACCTATCGGTCTGTGCTTGGTATCTTCTTGAACATGTGCTTCATTGCACATTAAAATCACACTTAGAAATTGGCTTCCCATTCTCTGCAGTAGGTGAAAATATAAATGTTGAATGTGTCTAGTGTTATTTGTGCACTAATATCAAAATTACAGTTATGTGCAGTACCTGTCACTTCACAGTCAGAAATCAAATTATATTCCCACACTGGTATTGGCACAGTGACATTGGTGAGCGTTGCTGCTTTGCCTTCTCTGACTGCCTCCCCTCCCCCCCCCACACACATACTATTACTGCTAATGAAAAGGAGTTGCTGTGGTTGCCTCTAACAGCAAGATTTTGCTCTCTTCTCGAAAGTACAAGCATTTTGTGTGCATTTTAAAATATAATGCCAACACTTCCTGTACTAACACAGAAATGTGTAATTGTTCATTGAAGAATCAGTACTAAAAGGTCACCAAACATTACAAGTTCATTTGTTGAGTGGGGTTGAGTTTTGACACCATGCTTCATGGATTGCAAAAGAAGCACCAGCCATTTGTTTATGGGAAAGGAGAGAGAAAAAGAGAAAGTGACAGAGAAGGGTAAGGAGGGAGACTGGTTGTGATTCCCATTTTAGTGAGGTGTTGAATCTCTGCAATGTAGTCCAAACTTGAAAGGAACTATCTAACTCAAAGATTCAGCATGTTGAGTTTAGACTCAAACTGGAGCAGATTCAAACACACACAAACATTCATATATGAGAGGTGGATGAAAAGTCTTGTACCTGGTTGTGAAGGAGCCACTGTAGAGTGACCAAAATATTTTCTGGGGAAAAGCAACTCTTCATCATGCTTCCCACCAATTTTCACCTGTGTGCAAGGTACTGCTCTCTGATGTTGGGAATAGGGGGCATGGAAATGTGACTCCCAGTAGTGAGAACTGTGTTGCAGATGATGCTGTCATTTTCCATAAGGATAACAGACCACATGGTATGCCTTTTCCTGAAATAAATAAATGAATGTGACTCTGAATTATTGCCACACTCACAATATTCACCAGACCTCACACAATTAGTTTTCCACCTTTTCCCTGCAATGAAGAAAAGCCTGGAAGGAAAACATTTCCTATCTGGCAACACTGTTATGGACACCATGAATAACTGGTGTAACAACCATAGGTACAAGACTTTTCATTTACCTATCTACATGCATGAAAGCAGTCATTTTGGTGGCACATACCTGTACCCCCCCCCCCCCCACACACACACAAAAGAACAATGAGGGCAAGGGGTGTGGTACTCATCTGCCCATAGGCCAGGTCCAGAAGGAGACCCGAAGCACTAATAAATAATCTTAGTTCCTGTCAGTATCTTTAAAAAAACCAAGAAGTTGCAAAGTTGTGAGCTGTTAGATAGAAGATAGAAATGAAACTGGGAGATCAAGATGTTTCAGGCAGTCAGAGGTCTTTTATACACTGACCCATGAGAGGACAATCAAGACCACTTGAAAACCTGCTGTGAACAACTTGCCTGGCACTTTACAGATAAAATAGCTTAGATCCATTCTGGCTTGAATGCTATAATTGATATTGATCATGTGGTTGTAACTTTGCCTCCTTTTCTGTCTAGTGATAATGGATACTTTTAATTTGTGTAGTCTGAGAAGGTGGACAGGATTCTTGGAGAGGTGAGGTCCACTACAAGTTGTGTTAGGATCCTGATCTTCTTGTCTTGTTAACAAGCTAGGAGCGGAGAAAGTTACTGAGTAGATAGGAGTTGTCAATGTTTCACTAAAACAATACAGAGTTTCATTATGTCTGCAGGATGCAATTATAAGGCCATGGCTGAATTTTTCTTCTTAAGTCCTACTGAATTGGATAAGCCAGTTTCCCTTATTCCATTTTTTGGCATCATACTGGAGTGCATGTTGGCCTCCAGATCAAAAGTTTCTGGATAAAATGGATTCCCTCGATCCATTTCAGTTTAGTTTCAGTACTGACTATGGGACAGAACCCCCATCCAGACAGGCACAAAGGCATCCAAATGAGACCTACAGTAAAAATGAATTCCTGAAAGACTCAGGTCTAATGGAGTATCGGGCCTGTAGAGACTCACTACCAGGACTACCTGCTCCTTTGTACTTCCAAATGCCCAGAGGAGCAGAATGGTGGCACCTTCCCCTCCCAGTGCCCCATTTCCTTCCCCAAAACTTACCCCATGGGCTTATCAGGCATTTCTTGGGAGAGCCATGGAGTCACTTGAGAATGACGCTGCGGGTGGAGGGGGGGGGGGACTTTCCCTCTCCTTCTTCCAGTGTCATTCTGAAGCAATTCCAAGGCTCTCCAGAGAGGTGCACCATGCCTGGCAAGCCCATGGGGTATGTTTTGGGGAAGGAAATGAGGGGCTGGAGGGTGGCTGGATGCCCTCTTGGGACAACATTTTGTTGACCTGGGGTGGCATGTAGCCAGCCCAGAAGGGAAATCCCAGGGTTGTGGGAGAGGGTGGAGACCATAATGTGGGCAAAAATGGGCTAGTTTAATCTGTTTTCACCCACATGTTAGTCATGTCTCAAAGTCCCCAGAGACAGCCTTGGTGAATAACCTACAGTAGGAACTAGCTAGGAGGAATGTTTCCCTGCTGGTTCTACTGGGCCTCTTAGTGTTTTTTAGTACTATTGATCATGGTATCTTTCAGTCCTGAGCCTGGAATGCCTGCTGAAAGCACTCCACAGGTAGTTGGTCAGGCACAATTCAAAGTGTAGCTTATAACCTTCAAATGTCTATACAGCAGAGATCCAGGTTTTTGAATGGCTAATGTCTTTAGATCTTCTAGATTGGCCCTTCCCTCTCTTCCACCACTCTGTTCTTCCATATTCTGGAACTTCCTTTCCAGATGGATTAGACTGGATCCCTCCTTACTATCCTTCTGTGGGCAGTTAAAAACCTTATCCCTTTAGCAAGCCTTTCGGGCTGACTGCTCAGGGCCTTCCAGGTGCTGTATTGTTTATGTTGGCTGTTCTTCTTTTTCATGGTTATGTTCATAGTTTAATTATAATTATGTTTCTTAATTCTGTGTGATGTAAAATTCTTTAGCTGTGCATTTAACTTTAGTAAACTGCCTTCGCTTCTAATTGGAAAAAAGGCACAATGACAATGACAGCAATGATGGTGGTAATTATTTAACTATTATGGGCAGAATATGCTGGGAATATCATTAACCAAATTGCACATGAATAGATCTAGATTTAAACAATGTATTGTGTATACATAATCTAGAATTATGCACTCAAAACTATTACGTATTCTTGATTTTTAGATCAGGGACCACATAGATATCATGAAAATTCCTTAATCCTTATCAGACATCAGTCCCTGTGATTGAAACAGGATATTCCTTACTGATCAGGAACCTGCTGGCTTTCCACCATCCCGTGTAGAAGCTTTCTTTGATGCAAGGGGGAATTATGAGTTAAGATCCTGCTTCTGTTGGTATCACCAGCTTCACTCACAAGAGTGGAAGCAGTAGCCAGCTTCCTAGGAATTACTACTTAATGTCGTAATAGGAATCCAACCATTATCTTTAATCTCAGCACCTTCTGCCACTCACCCTCTCTTCATCCACACACACCTGGAATGTCGAAATTGAAATATGATTTTAAGGTGGAAAGACTCTTTGAAATGAAGAGGCGGCAACCATAAATTCAGTACTGGGGCGTGCAAACCTTAGGAGCCTCTGTAGCAGAGTATTCAAAAGGCCCCACCCTAAACTACATTTCCCAGAATTCTACTTGGGTCAGAAGAATGCAGCTGCCCATTTTAAAGCCCCAGTATAGGTTAATCACATGTGTTACATTGAAAAATAAATTAAAATAGACTGATTGTCCTAAAACTTGGCAGGCTTGCTGCCCTGCTGATGTTGTCTCACTGTGACACAATTTGAGAGGGTTTCTCTTGTAGTTTTTTAAAATTTTAATTGAAAAAAGAACTTCTAAAAAATTCCTAGAAATCAATATATGAAATAATCTTTCTCTTTGCAGGATTGATGCCCTGCCTATGTTGCCTCTTTGTGCAGAAATTTAAGGGGATTCCTTTTGTATTTTTATTACAAAATTATTTGTAAAATAAAATCCTTAAAGGTAATGGATAACCAAAATATGCTGAAACTTGGCAGGCTTGAAGTCATAAATGCTTTCTACAAGTATATCAAGTTTCATCATGGTAGCCATTAAAAACAACAAAGAAACAAGCCTTGCCATTTTCCCCATTGACACTAATGAAATGAATCTTAACAAAGCAATTACGATTTGGAGATTTGGATTACGAATTGGAATGGGACCCCTCTGAATTTTTATTAATCATAGTGGGGTCCATCCAAATCTCCAAAATGAATTACTAATCAGATTTCACCTATCCCGCACATCCCTATTCAGTACTACAAACATGGTTGAGTACACTAAGATTTGGAGGCAAATTTTTGAAAGGTTTTTAAAGGCCTATGGATAAATGACTGGGTTTGAGTTCTTGACTCAAGAACTCAAGAACATCTGGTGGACAAAGAAGGCTGAAGAAATCCAACACCTGGCAGATATCCATGATGCTCAGGGATTCTTCAAAGCCACAAAGGCCATCTATGGACCAAGAAACCATGGGATACAGCCTCTACGCTCATCAGATGGAACCAAACTCCTGAAGGACCCAAACTCAATTGCACTACGTTGGAAAGAACACTACCAAAGCCTCCTGAACCGCAGCTCCAATGTGGCCGAAGAGGTCCTCTCACAAATCCCGCAGCAACAAACCAGGGATGAGCTTGCAGCACTGCCCAGTTTGGAAGAAGTCAGCAATGCCACCAGCCAACAAAAGAATAACAAAGCCAGTGGACCAGATGGGATCCCTGCTGAAATCTTTAAAGAGGGAGGACCTGAGCTGACACTCCAACTCCACCAGCTCATAGAAAAAGTGTGGGTGACCGAGAAAATCCCAGCAGATTTCAAGGACGCCACCATCATCACCCTCTTCAAAAAAGGGGAAAGAACAGACTGCGGAAACTATCGAGGTATCTCCCTTCTAACCTCCGCTGGGAAAATCCTCGCAAGAATCCTTGCAAACCGCCTTCTGCCCCTCTCAGAAGACACCCTCCCAGAATCCCAGAATGGCTTCCGCCCCTCCAGAGGAACAGTGGACATGATCTTCACTGCAAGACAGCTCCAAGAAAAATGCAGAGAACAAAACCAACCTCTGTACATGGCATTCATCGACCTTGCAAAGGCATTCGACACAGTGAATCGCAGCGCTCTCTGGACCATCCTCCACAAAATCGGGTGCCCAAACAAATTTGTGAACATCCTGCGGCTCCTCCACGATGACATGATGGCAACAGTCTTGGACAGCAGTGGCTCCCAAAGTGACCCATTTAAGGTGGAATCCGGTGTCAAACAGGGATGTGCTATTGCCCCAACTCTATTCTCCATCTTCATTGCTATGATACTTCACCTTGTTGATGGGAAGCTTCCCACCGGAGTGGAAATAATCTATCGGACAGATGGCAAGCTATTCAACCTCAGCAGACTGAAAGCCAAAACCAAGGTTACAACAACAGCTGTTATAGAACTCCAGTATGCTGATGACAATGTCGTCTGTGCGCATTCAGAAGAAGATCTACAAGCCACTCTAAACACCTTTGCAGAAGCATATGAGAAGCTCGGCCTGTCACTGAACATTGAGAAAACCAAGGTGCTGTTCCAGCAGTCGCCAGCCAATCCCTCTCCAATGCCAGTAATAAAGCTTAATGGTGTCACATTAAAAAATGTGGACCATTTCCGCTACCTTGGCAGCCACCTCTCCACCAAAGTCAACATCGACGCCGAAATACAACACCGCCTGAGCTCTGCAAGTGCAGCATTTTCCAGAATGAAGCAGAGAGTGTTTGAGGACCGGGACATCCGTAGGGATACCAAGGTGCTTGTTTATAAAGCTATTGTCCTCCCAACCCTGCTATATGCCTGTGAGACGTGGACTGTCTACAGACGTCACATGCAGCTCCTGGAACGTTTCCATCAGCGCTGCCTCCGGAAAATCCTGCAAATCTCCTGGGAAGACAAGCGGACAAACGTCAGTGTGCTGGAAGAAGCAAAGACCACCAGCATTGAAGCGATGGTCCTCCAACATCAACTCCGCTGGGCCGGCCACGTTGTCCGGATGCCTGACCACCGTCTCCCAAAGCAGCTGCTCTACTCCGAACTTAAGAACGGAAAACGGAACGTTGGTGGGCAGGAAAAGAGATTTAAAGATGGGCTCAAAGCCAACCTTAAAAACTCTGGCATAGACACTGAGAACTGGGAAGCCCTGGCCCTTGAGCGCTCCAGCTGGAGGACAGCTGTGACCAGCAGTGCTGCAGAATTTGAGGAGGCACGAGTGGAGGGTGAAAGAGAGAAACGTGCCAGGAGGAAGGCGCGTCAAGCCAACCCCGACCGGGACCACCTTCCACCTGGAAACCAATGCCCCCACTGCGGAAGAAGATGCAGAGCAAGAATAGGGCTCCACAGCCACATACGGACCCACAAGGAAATCCATAATGGAAGACCATCTTACTCGTCCAACGAGGGATCGCCTAACACTACAAACATGGTTGAGTACACAAAGATTTGGAGGCAAAATTTTGAAAGGTTTTTAAAGGCCTATGGATAAATGACTGGGTTTGAGGTTCACTTTCTCCTATATTTGAATTTTGAATAAGAAATAAAATGTAGCAACATTGCTGATTTATGGAGATACACACATTTGGAATTGTTTGGTCAGTTCTTTGGAGATGTAATGGTGACAGAGAAGAATCACCCCACCCACCTCCTGCAATCCACATGCATTGTTACTGTAGTCAATTTCTGTGTCCAGTCGTCTTAGATCTGAATTCTCTGCCAGTGTCACTGTAGTCAGGGTTTTGCATTAACTCCCATTTGGGGGGAGGGGGAAGTTCTCAAGGGAGATTGTGTCCCACTACCTGGACTGCTTCTCCATTCCAGAGGTCAACTAAGAATTCCAGACACTTGCCTGTAGAAGTAGCAAGAAACTTTTCAAGTACTATATGAAAATCCACATACCTCTTGGGAAGGACCATCTTAATTGTCCATATATCTATGCAGAGGTTCTGAGTCCTAGGAGAGTCCTAGGAGAGCCTTTACAAAGGCTCACCCATGGAGAGCCTTTGTAAAAAGAAAATAAAGGCTCACCAAGTAGTGATCTCTCCATTGAAATGGAACTCTAGATTGCTCCTCCAGTCACAAAATACCACCACTTGACTCAGCCTAGAAACAAAATCCATACAGAGAGAAAGGTAGAATATATATATATCACTCTTTTCTTAGGCAGGCTACATAGAGTCTGGCTGAGAAGCAATATCTAGAAGATGCGATATTACATTGGCACTCAAGGACCTTGAAATACAATATGCTCAGGCTCAGATTTGTAAAGATGTTTCTTTCTTCTTTTAAACAAAGAGATCAATACACAGACATCATAATTTTTCTACTTTTAAAAAACTTCTTGAGCTGTTTTAGGCTCAGGAGAGGTCTTTGTTCAAACAGGAAATAAGTCATATGTATGAATGTGTTCCTTTCTGTTTTTGTATTCATCTGAAAATTTTCTCTTTGAAAATGCATAGAAAGTTTGCACAATGAAACATATTTTAAGTTAATTAAATATTTTCCGTCATATCATGCCTTTGTCAGTTATTTCTCTTCGAATGTTGTAATCATTATAATCCCTTCATATTTTTCACAGATTGGGGACACAAACTTAAAACTGTAAAAAACATGCATAAATAATAATTCTCAACATCCAACAGTTTAAAAATCTAATTAAATTATCACACAATTGAGACCTGTCAAAACCATAAGCCATTAAAAATAGCAGTTAAGTTGAAAATACACATTTAAAAATATTTTTGATTGTGAATGCTGGTGGATAATTGCCTCCAATATATCCATTCAACTGAAAAGGGGAGCTTGGGTCTGCTGAAACCAGATTTCAGAAAGTCTCAATTTCTCAAGTACCCCTGTTTGACCTTGGAAAATAATAAAGTGTTAAATAGTAATGTACACATAGGAATGCACCCCATACTCTTCCACACTCTTGCTTCTGAAAAGGGCATTATTTTGAAAAAGAGAAGATACATCTGCTATTTCTTTTTATTGAATAAATTCTGCACTAGTTTGCCAGTTAATTTCCCTTCCTTTCCCTTCTTTTGATTTGTTGCAAGTACACACAGAGAAGAATTGTATTTTAGAGTGTGGAAAGTTCACCTGAGAAATAGGATGTTTGGAAATCCCCTTCGCTTCACCCTCATCTAAAATGCTTCCGAAATAATGCCTTTGCTGAGTGCCTGGCTTCAGACAGTTATGAACACCTAATTCTATTTCAGAGCATGACACAGCATGCATGAGCTAACATGATGTTCCATATTGTACCACTGGAGCATGACATTGTCCCATAAGATAATCACATTTATCTGCTTTGGTAAACACAAACTCCAATATCCATTTTCGGTTTGTCTACGGGCATGAGGTGCAGCTGTATAGTCAAGTTGCCTTTGTAAAAAGAAAATAAACTGTTATGCTTGTTCAGGGCACTGCATCTTGGTTTCTTTACGCTACTATAATGCAGTAATAATGTGGCAATCTTTATTCTGAGGAAGCCACCCATGGAGAGCCTTAATTTCTTTCAATAGAAATACAAGGTGTGTGGCTAATATTGGAAGGAAAGTACAAAATGTTTAGCTGCAAACTATAAATCCATATAGTGGCTGAACACCTTAAAAACCAGGTTTCCCTAACCATATTTTCTCCACCTCAAAATATAAACCCTAAATTTATCAGTATCCTTAAATTAATATTATAGGGAAAACAAATTCAGAACCATGGGAGTTTAGACTATAAAGTGGCATAATGTACAGTTTCCTCTCATGTTTTGTTATCTTTTAAAGACTTTTTTTTGCAAAACATGGATTTCTCCTTTCTGTAGGAAAATTGAGAAATTTCTGCATGAAAGTGTTAAACTCTAAGAGATCGTTCATTAATTTCTGTCTAATGCTCTTTGGCTTTTCATTATGTTTCCAGATCCAAGGCCACGAGACATTTACATTTACTGTAAAATGGCAAGACTGATTGATTTATTAATTAAAAGGTTCTTTAAGATTGGCCACATGCCATATATTAACTTTTTGTTTTTCACTCACTAGAAACATTTTAGAGATTTAGTCTTGTGCTAATATTAACATGTAAAAGAAATAATCTCTAATAATTGAAAGAAGTGCTGGAAGAAAAAGTGTGACCAAAAGAAGTTTACTGATCATCTTTTCCCAAGATTGCCACCCTCAAATTATTTTGGACCATCTTCAACAATTTGTTACTACTGGCCACATTAGCTAGGCTTTAGGAGAGATCCAGTTCGACACACAATTTTGGTACATGCAATTCTGCTTTGTCATACTTCTACATTTAGTGTAGATGTATATTATGACTTGCATCCATTTTATCTTTCCCCAAAAAGTAAGTCTTTTTTCATTTGCTGAGTCAGAATAATGTAATTTCACAAAGGCATTCACTGGAGGAAATGCTCATGGGATAGTGTCAGTCCTACAAAGCAAACTTTCATTAGAAGAGCATGGGGGTGGAGAAGCAATGTACCACTGGAATCAATAAAAAATAATCTCCATTATCCCAGAAGGATAATTATTTTATTTATGAGAACACTGAATCATGCCACTAGTGGAAATCTCACTTAAATCTCACTGTGAGTATGATATGTTGTTGTTTGAGATGGGAAAAACAAAGACAGATTAAGCTTTCTTATCTGGAATTCCGAATTCATAAATATTCCAAAATCCAACACTGTCCACATCGACGGTTGAGAGAGTGACATCTGATGTTTCAATGTAGACAAACTATGTTTTGTGTAAAAATATCATGCAAGATATTGTATAAAATATCTTTCATGCTATATGTATAGGGTGTATATGGTGTAACATTAGAAAATGTTGACCATTTCCGCTACCTTGGCAGCCACCTCTCAACCAAAGTCAACATTGACACCAAAATACAACACCGCCTGAGCTCTCCAAGTGCAGCATTTTTCCGAATGAAGCAAAGAGTGTTTGAGGACCGGGACATCCATAGGGATACCAAGGTGCTTGTCTATAAAGCTATTGTCCTCCCAACCCTGCTCTATGCCTGTGTAACGTGGCAGACATCACATGCAACTCCTGGAATGATTCCATCGGCGCTGCCTCCAGAAAATCCTGCAAATTTCTTGGGAAGACAGGCGGACAAACGTCAGCATGCTGGAAGAAGCAAAGACCACCAGCATTGAAGCGATGGTCCTCCGCCATCAGCTCTGCTTGACTGGCCGTGTTGTTCAGATGCCTGACCACCATCTCTCAAAGCAGTTGCTCTACTCCGAACTTAAGAACGGAAAACGGAATGTTGGTGGACAGGAAAAGAGATTTAAAAAGCCAACCTTTGAAACTCTGGCATAGACACTGAGAACTGGGAAGCCCTGGCCCTTGAGCGCTCCAGCTGGAGGTCAGCTGAGACCAGCAGTGCTGCAGAATTTGAAGAGGCACGAATGGAGGGTGAAAGAGAGAAACGTGCCAAGAGGAAGGTGCGTTAAGCCAACCCCGACTGGGACTGCCTTCCACCTGGAAACCAATGCCCTCACTGCGGGAGAAGATGCAGATCAAGAATAGGGCTCCACAGTCACCTATGGACCCAACAGAAAACTGATCGTGGAAGTCTATCCTACTCGGCCAACGAGGGTCGCCTAAGTAATTAAGTATAGAGTGTATAAGAAGGATAATAAATTTTGTGTTTAGACTTGGGTCCAATTTCCAAGATATCTCACTATATAGGTAAAGGTAAAGGGTTCCCCTTGATAATTAAGTCTCGTTGAGTCCAACTTTTGGGGGTGGTGCTAATCTCCATTTCTAAGCAATAGTCAGCATTGTCTGTAGGCGGCTCCTAGATCATGTGGCTGGCATTACTGCATGGAGTGCTGTTAGCTTCCTGCCAAAGCAGTACTTATTGATCTACTCACATTTGCATGTTTTCTCTATACATAAAAACAAATATATGTATTCCAGATTTTTTTTTTTAAAAAAAACACTGAAATCTGAAACACTTTTGGTCCCAAACATTTCAGATAAGAGTACTCAAGATATAATTACAGTATTTATTCAAGTCTAATGCACCATCAAAGTTAATGTGCACCTCAATTTTCAAAATCGCAAAATAAAAAAAAAATTGCTGCTGAACATAATGTGTGGCAGCAAAAAGTGCACTCTTTGTAATTCGGCCAAAAATGTGTGCATTACAGTTGCTGCCTGCTTAGAATTCATTCTATGAAAACAAATGTGTTAGAACCCCAAAACCTCCAGCAATTGGAAGGAAAACTTTGAAAGACATCTATGCTGTAGAATGATTCTATTTTAATTGCCTTGGTTCAATGCTATGGGATTAGAGGAGACGTAGTTTTATAAGGCTTTATAAGGCTTTGGGCATTCTCTGCCAAAGAGTGCTGATTCCGCACCAAACTACAACTCCCAGAATTGCATATCATTGAGCCTTGGAAATTAAATGAAAGATGAAATCCCTCAAATAGGGGCTCCAGGTGCACCTCCTGAAGCTGCTTCCTCTTTTGCGTGGATTCAGCACTAAAATTACCATATTATGAGAATCTAATGCACCCTAATTTTGGCTAGGTTATTTAGGCCAAAAAGATGAGTATTAGATTCGCGTAAATAGGATAATGCAATTTTCTGTCAACTGAAAGACTGCCTTCTGCAATTTGACATTTTTGGTGTACTTTCATATAGTGGAAGAAAGCCATCTCTGGAAAATGAACCAGTTCTCCTGTCCTGACACAGCTATATACAAGGGAAGGCAATGGACAACTAGAAGGCATGTGCCCATGTTTTGTTAGTTGAGGTACAATGATGCAAGTGTCCTTCAAGATCTTCTGGGGCTCCTTCGGAGATCCAAAAAGATGATGATGTTATGTATCCAACTGACCTCTGAACAAACCTCTGAGGACGCCTGTCATAGATGCAGGCAAAACGTCAGGAGAGAATGCTACTGGAACATGTCCATACAGCCTGAAAAACCCACAGCAATCCAGTGATACCTAATTCTCCCTTACTTCCCTCAGACTCTGCATGACCAAGGTGGGGGAAGAGAACAGTGAGTGTCGGGAATAGGAGTGGGCTCTACCAAAGACCAAACAGAACATTCTCACCAGAATTGTATACCCTTCAAGAATGTTTTTTTTCCCTTACCTCTCAATTATTATTTCCATGCTCCCAGAACTATGTAATGAGATTATGTAACACTATCTCATTAGTAAATCTTGACATGGTACAACTATGAAAATGTGACCAAATGTCCAATGTATATATACGTTCACAATGTGTTCTGTCCAACACACATCTGCATACATAGCAAACTCTGCCTCTGAGCCCTTGAACTGAGAATGATTATTCCTTATCAGACAAAAATGCTGCCACGAATGACCTTACAACCTATTGCCAGCCAGTGTGCTAGAAATGGCTTTTAAGCCCTATGGTAATGGGGCATATTTTCAAATGCCTGACTGAATGAAACTGAATGAAACTTTAAACATTTTTAAGTTCCATACCTAAAAATTTTAAACATTTTTAACGGAAATCAACATAATGCAGTGTATTGAGTGTTTTTCTAGAACCCCAGGAGACCCTATTCAGCCATGAAAAATTCATTGGCAATCTTTAGGGTAGTTAAACTTTTTTAAAAGACACAAGACAGTGGCAAACCTTCTCTGAATCCATCTTGCTAAGAAAGCCCTTTTTTAGGGTGGCCATAAATTGGAGTCGACTTGATGGCATAGATCAACAAGCAAACAATAATTATTGTTTGTTCAATGTTGCAGATATGAAAGGCAGCATGTTATAATTTTTAAATTCTTCAGGGTTTGATAATTCCAACAATTCAAAAAAAAAAAAGAGAGAGAAAAATCTTTCCCAACTCTGGTTTGTTGTGTTTTCCCCTTGGGTGTTTTCTCTAATGTACTTTTAGAGCTAAGCTGAACTTTCAGCCATCAAGAAGCTCAGACCACATGCTGAGTTCATCTGCTCTCACAATAACAACTCAACAAACACCCAGTAAGGCTGGTCCCCAAGCAACACTGCAGATGCATACACTCATACAGATCTTTTGGCTTGCTGTTAATCTGAGAGCTTTGTCTCTTACGCTGTCTGATACAGAAATAAAAACCAACCTAATTCACAAGGAATCACTTTCCTTTTCTTATAGATCAATAGCTTAACATTCCTTTTTAGGGGTGTGCACATCTAAACATGCTGCATTTCTGAACTGTCTTGTTTACTACCTTCGTTTTGCGTCCTTCATGCCCCCTCTCCTTCAAATGTATGTTTGAATGCATATTTTAAATTGCACAGATTCTTGCAAT
This sequence comes from Anolis sagrei, assembly GCF_037176765.1. Taxonomy (NCBI): domain Eukaryota; kingdom Metazoa; phylum Chordata; class Lepidosauria; order Squamata; family Anolidae; genus Anolis; species Anolis sagrei. The sequence continues at coordinate 137,757,763 of NC_090021.1, read as the reverse complement.
GCCCTCTCTCACTGACTAATGCTTTTTAAAACCAATATATTGCAAAAGTTTACAAAGTGCACACATTTTTTAAATATAGAGTTTTTCCCCCTTTCCTTTGGTATGTTCACATCAGTCCATCAAAATGAAGATTCTGAAACATACATTTCATCTGACCACGGACAGTCCAGGAAGTGGTGATTCAGCAAAGTCAGGAAAATGAAGATCACTCACGCAGATTCCTTTGCACATCCCAACTCCTTTGAGAACCTTTGGGCATTATGAACTATGGCTTTTTGTCCAATCTCTGAGTTCCAGAGACTCATGTAGCATTTTGCAAACTCTCTTCTTCTTTGAAAACTTTTTGTGCACAACTTTGAATGAACAACGTCTCACTCTAGTGTTACAGAAGACTGAAACGCAAATTCTTCGTATTCATTATCCACCTGTACTCTAGATAGACATCCATTTCCTATAGAGTGAAACTACTTCAAGTAATGCAGCTCTTTTCATTTGTAATACCTATTTCTTTTTTCTCTTTTCTTATAAATAGTTAATAACCCCTCATTATTTGACAGGCTAACTTGGGCTTCTCATTCAGTGTTTCCTTGACAACTCCATAAGAAATTAACCAATTCCATTTGGGTGAAAAAAAGAGTTATTGATTGAAGGCAACCCATGGAGCCTACCGATTCTTGTTCAAAGGTGATCCAGGCTTCCAGTCATCTCAAGCAGGAGAGTACACACAATAAAGCCTACAAAACAATGGCTAAAAGAAAGCTTGGTCTCTGTGTGCCATTTTGTAATGAAAAGGTGTCTCAACGGGGGTTAATCTTTTGGAGGTAAACAACAAATTAGCACCAGAGGGTTATTTTAAAGAGGTTTGTTCTGGATTTATTTTGATTAAAGAACAGAAGATATAAATGTGATGGGATAATGGGCAAGTTTAAGAACCTTTTAAGAAAGTGCAAGCTTCTTCTCCCTTCCCCCCATGGCTCCCTGTTTTTCAGAAGTGGACTGCATGACTATTCTCTGATGAGTTATACACTCTGGAATATTATTTTTTTCCAGAGGAGATTGTGGGATAAGCTCACCAGAAGACTCCTGCTTCTTCATAAGGTCATAGGAGAGCCTTCTGTGACTTTTGACTAAAGTCAATAATGGAAAAGACCACGTCAACAAGTGTTTATAGACCACTACCAACATCAATCCACCCTAATGTCCATATTTCCCGCATCTATCCACAATTAGCCCATTCAGGTAGATCAGCGTTTTTCAACTTGAGGGTCAGGTCCCCTGGGGTTTCAAAGGAGTTTCAAAGGGGTCACCAAAGACCATTAGAAAACATAAATTTCTGATGGTCTTAGGAACCCCTTTGGCAGATAGGGCTCAAGATTTATCCATCTGTCCTTCTTTTCTTTTTTGGAAACAGATGGCAAATCCTCCCACCAAAAGCCTTCCTCCTGCTGTGATTGACTGGCCTCTTAGTTGGCCTCTCAGCCAAGGGGAGGGCTGTTTCTGAGACTCCAAGTGGAGAGAGGAGAGCAGGCATGCTTGGTGCATGGCAGCACAGTGCGCATGTGCAAGTGAGGGAGAGTATGCGAGGCTGGAAGAAGGCTCATGCCACCAAGTCCCTTCAAGGCATGGGGGTTCTGTTTGGGAAGTTTGGTCCAGTTCTATTGTTGGTGGGGTTCAGAATGCTCTTTGACTGTAGGTCAACTATAAAGCCCAGCAACTATAACTTGCAAATGTCAAGGTCTATTTTCCCCAAACTCCACCAGTGTTCACATTCGGACATATTGAGTCGCCTAAGGGCTGAGTTGCCTATGGGCTGAGAAGAGCGGTATACAAATAAAGTAAGTAAGTAAGTAAGTAAGTAAGTAAATAAGTAAATAAATATTGAGGATTTGTCCCAAGTTTGGTCCAGATCTATCATTGTTTGAGTCAACAGTTCTCTCTGGATGTAGGTGAATGGAAACTCCAGAATTCAAGCTCAATGCCAACCAAACCCTTCCAGTATTTTCTGTTGGTCATGGAAGTTCTGTGTGCCAAATTTGGTTTAATTCCATCGTTGCTGGAGTTCAGAATGCTCTTTGATTGTAGATGAACTATCAATCTCAACAAATACAACTCCCAAATGACAAAAAGAATCTCCACCAGTATTCAAATTGCACACATCAGGTATTTTGCCAAATTTGGTCCAGTGAATGAAAATAGATCCAACATATCAGATATTTACATTACAATTCATAACAGTAGCAAATTACAATTATGAAGTAGTAATGAAAATAATTTTATGGTTGGGGGTCACCACAATATGAGAAACTATATTAAGGGCATTAAGAAGGTTGAAAAACACTGAGGTAGATCCATATACCCCCTAGAGATATCTTTTAAAACCTCTAACTTCCATTCCCACCTGTACTCTCCAACCAGCAGTGTCTTGTATAATGATGGGCCAAAATAGCCCTTAAAGGAACTCTACTTCAAAGTTTCCCCAAATACCATTTTCTTTTAAGTACAAGGAGACAAACTTCAACTGAGAGCCTTTCAAAGTCTCAAACTAATAATTGAACCCAAATAGTTTAACCCAACACAGAAAAGTCCAAGCAGTTTTGCCAGTAAAAATCTGTCACACACCTACTCAAAGATTATCACTTGAAGAGTACAAAAGTGGCTTTCTCCATGGAAATTAATTTTATCACATTGTAATATAAGTTCTGGTTTCAGCATCACTCTTTTCTACAATGTAATAAAGTAGGCAGCAATGTAAATCATTTAGGGGGATAGGGACATAATGAGAGAGGACAAACCAAATGTGCACGATGGATAAGAACGACATAAATGCGTCTTGCGTTGATAGATGGAACACAGTAAAATATTGGAACTGGAAGTTATTGTAAGGATGATAGTATCTGTGAAGGGGAAAATGATTTTCGGAGACTGCAGGAAATGGGTTCAGCATGTTATTAGCTGATCAGAGGAAAAGAGGAGAAATACTCTGAAAGCAGAAAAGAGGAATCTTTAGGACAAAACAATGAAACATTTCCTTTTAGAAGGCAGATAATCAGTAAATTAAACTTACATTTACCCTCAAATGTTAAAAATAAGAATTGCAACTCACAATGCCCTGAAATAATTGCCTAAGGACACTTTTCAAATAAAGTTTTTTTATACTGAAATTTATCTACATGCCCTTCATGTTAGTCTACGCTGTGGTGAACATAATGTGCAGAGGTTTAATGCACCATTTCAAGGGCATTCTTATTCGACAGGAACCAGAAACTAATCAAGCAACACATCAGAAAGCTGCAGCGCTAAGCAACTAGCAAAAGCCCACTCTTGCCCAGGAGGGTTTTCAGTACAGACCATCCCAAAGTTACAAAGAAGGTATGTTCTGTAGGTTTGTTCTTAAGTTGAATGTTGAATTTATTTGTAAGTTGGAACAGGTACATTTTTAAGTATAACTCAAGCCTATATATATACACACACTTAGGATAGCATAGGGAAGAGTTAATACCCATGTGGTTGTTTGTTTTTCTGTCTATACCTCTGTTCAGAAGATTTTACTGCTGTTTCAGTAACTTGGGGACTGCCTGTACTCTGATGAGCACTTACATTATAATTAATGACCTGTAATGTTACTATCTGAAGGGCAAGGATGGGCAAACTCTGGTGATATATGCCCATGGTTTCTACATCACCAAAACTTCTGGATGCTGCAAATGCTTACAAAAATTATATTGGAAGGACTTGTCTACACCAGATGTCAGCCAAGGACTTCTGGTCCTTAATGCTGAGTAAACTTTACTGAGTTGGTTTCATCCTGCATTAAGCAAAGTCAGGGAATGCCCTGAAATTTTGCTAAAAAACTGTGGATCAACCTAACTGGTTTTATGCTCACATGGGTTGGTGCCACCATAGCAGCACAGGGAAAGAGAAATGGCTCAGAACCATGTCGCATCAATCATGGTGACAGCTCACCAGAGAGCATTGGGGACATCAGCAAAAGTGCTTGCTTAGCCATGAAGAAAGAGGGACTGATGTCAGCAAAGGTGCCTGGTAATGATAAAGAATTATCTGGCAACTGCCATTAGAAGAGACACAGCAGGATAGGTAAGGGTGACAGTCCACCAATCACTTTTGGTTTGACTAGACTCCACCCCCACCAGTGTTGTGGATCAGGGGAAAGAGTGTCTGAATTACTCTAAAGCATCTGGGGTCAGTCCAGAGTATTTCTTATGCTCTGTAATGATTCCCCTCATCTTTAAACTGAATTGGGAATTTTTAAAAATCTTTTCCTAGAGCAATGAGAATCACCAAAAAAAGCAAGAAAGCAAGAAAAAAATCAAGATCATCAGGCGCTACTTCCAATGTTGAGCCATGTAGGTAATGATGGAAGAAGTGAAAATTTTCACTTTTGTCTAAATTCAATTTGTAAAAATGTCAAGTTTTTGAAGATTATAAAATTTGATTCAGATGGTACAAAACTAATAATATAAACTATTGCACTGGTGATTAAATGTATCTTTGCCAGCTTCAGAGCACTAGCTTCATAAGAAAATACAACCCATTGCTTGCTCAACTGCAGGTAGGTCCCATCCCACAAAGGAAACAGTTTTTACGCTAAATTCATCTGATTCTTCTCATCCCCTTAACCACTTGAGAGCATGGCCACAGCCCAGTTCAATGATAGCAGTCAGTGAGATTCTCAATACATTGCGTTACCTAATTGTGTCTTTTCAGAGGCATTTGCAGCTTCCCTTTTAAGCTGTAAGGGAGTTGTTCTGCTGATGGGCTCTTGGACTATTTATAACACACATGGGCAAACTTCAGCCCTCCAAGTGGCGCAATGGGTTAAACCCTTGTGCCAGCAGGATTGAAGACCGACAGGTTGTAGGTCTGAATCCAGGGAGAGTGTGGATGAGCTCCCTCTGTCAGCTCCAGCTCCCCATGCGGGGACATGAGAGAAGCCTCCTACAAGGATGGTAAAACATCAAACATCTGGGCATCTTCTGGGCAATGTCCTTGCAGACGGGCATTCTCTCACACCAGAAGCAACTTGCAGTTTCGCAAGTTGCTCCTGACAAGAAGAAAAAAAGCCCTCCAGGTGTTTTGGATTCTAACTCCCAGGAACAACTGGAGGGACAAAGCTTGGCCAAACCTGTTCTAGAGTAATTCTGTTTAACAGCCCCTGAGATTTTCTTGCAATAGAAATGTAAACTTTGTCCACAACACCATGAAGAGAAATCTTGCAAAGCAGAAAAAGACTGCTTTCAGACCCAGGGGTGGGGGTGGGGGAGGGGTGTAGCAGTGGCAAATGAGTCTTAAATCTTCCATTATATCTTTTCAATAAATCTAATGGTGTAATATGGATATGGTTACAGTGAAATATGAACAAGGTAGGCAGCTTTTAGTATCAGAAATTCATAGGCCCCTTCTTAGTTGTATCAGGGGGTCTGATGAACCCCTTCTCTTATTGGGCATGCTTGTCAACATTAATCCAGAATTTGACCTGTCTTTAGAACATCCTCAAATGTTTATTCCCAAACTTCAACTGAAATGAAGGCTTGGCCTTTCTCACCAAGGACCAGACCAAATGTAGTAGTCATGAAGATTTGACCACCCCTAGGAGGTCTTAAGGTGCACTCATGGTATGTTAAAGTACAATGTGAAAAATGTAATCATGGGTCTTTTTAGGATGCTCAAGCCTGTTTTACAGCTCTGATGCTGCCTGGCCTCATTTGTTCTGGCAGAAAGTGTGACTTCTTTTTTCTATTTTATTTTATTGATTAATTTATATCGGTAATTTAAATAGGTTCCAAGGCTGCTCATCACTATTTAACATAAAAAAATACCTTGTTCGAGTCATCCCTTTCTCTCTCCCCCTCTCTTTCTTTCTTTTTACATTTTTCACATTCTGTGCAGCCCATATTGGGAGAGAAATGTACCCAGACCTATTGAAATGGCAAATGTTCCAAATGCTTTAAAATGTTGCAAAATCCCCTATGAGGGGATGAGGAGATTGCACACCTCAATTAAGAATCTGACCCATGAAATCTTTCAAAAGGACTCAGTTTTGTAAGCATTGCATTCTAACTTAAAACCTTAGTTGAGCATTTAGAAATACAGTGTAGGCGTCCAAAGAAAAATATCTGCAAAGTTGTCAACAGAATGTGAACACAGAAAATGCAAGAGTTCTTGATGTGGATAAATTTTATTACACAAGACGGGCAAATCAGCAGTGACATCCCCATCTCACAATACATCGTGCTACTAGTTCGCCTCCCCATTAATTTTGTTTCTAGCTATTAATAGGAAAAACCTGTAAATATCTACCAGTTCCACAATGTTCCTATCACCTTTCTTGGTGCAATGGGTCCTTTCCACTTCTGTGCCAATATGCTGGCAATAAAATGACATGCTCTTCTCCTCCCCAACCCCCTTTGCTATTCCAAAACTCTTTGCATTACAAATAGTAGCAGTGATGATAGTCATCATCATCATCATCATCATCATCATCATCATCAAACTCAGCCATTATCAAGACCTCAAAATCAAACTGCAAAGGCTCTGGCATAAACCAGTACAGGTGGTCCCAGTGGTCATTGGCACACTGAGTCCTGTGCCGAAAGATCTCAGCCGGCATTTGGAAACAATAAACTGACAAAATCACAATCTGTCAACTGCAAAAGGCCACCTTACGTAGATCTGCACACATCTTTCAAAAATACATCAAACAGTCCTAGACGCTTGGGAAGTGTTTGACTTGTGGTTTTGTGATACGAAATCCACCATATAGATCTCATTTGCTGTGACATACTGTGTTTTTATGTGAGTAAAATAACAACAACAACAGCAGCACCAGCAGCAACAACAATAATAATACATTTGTTACCTGCTTCTCCTTGTGACTCAAGGCGGGGTTACATTTTATATTTATATTTGCCTATTTCTTAATGCTGGAATCACACAATAATAAAAATTAAAGAACAGAGGTAGTGCAGGCTACAAAGACAAGGCTACAAAGGTGTGCGGAATTGTAGTCACAGGACTACAGATAGACTAATTGCACAAATGTACTACTGAAAATAGTGGGATAGATACTCCATTGTCTGTCCCATTACAGTCATGATAATGTAACTGTAGTGGAATAGTGGGTTACTGTGAAAATGCCTTTTTTTCCCTGTAATGCCAGAAATTTGCAGAATGACAGAAAATGTAGTGTGTGTGTACTTTTTAAGGACTTTATTGCACAAAGGTAGAAATCAGCACATAAGCAGGGACATCATCATTAGTGTCAGTCCTTCTCAGACAACATTGTGTGATATCTGTTTCCAGTCAGCCACTTCCCAACAATGTAGCTGTCCCTATCAATAGCCCCCCATTGTGTCATGGTCCCAGGACTTACATGATACAATGAGATCTGGGTGCTTCTGTGGCAGTATCCTGTCCCCTCTCCTTGCTTAAATATCTATTATCCTTTCTGTATCTCTATATACCTATCTCTGCCTCTCACACAAAGTGACTTAAAAAAACTAAATGGGGAAAATGACATGGTGGTAGAGTGCAATTATGCCATCCACCCGGAAGTGTGGCCACATGACACTAGCAGCAGTGTGATAAGAAGAGTGATAATGGCGATAGGTAACTACTTTCTCACATCTTGGGAATGCAATGAGATATTAGCTTTCATGTAGCAATGTCCAGAATTAGCTGTGCACTAAACATCTCCTTGAAAATCTTACATGCATATTCTGCACAATCAAACTGAGGATATCGATTCAGCATATTTCTGCCTAGGCAGAAATATACCTCTCAGATGTGCAGTTTATCATTAGCAGTGGTGGTAATCTAGTCTTTTGCTTTCTTTCCTTAAGGACTTTGTTGCTGATTCTGTAGGCATCAAGAAGTGTGTTGGCAACCTCATCATTTTACCCATTTTATTCAGGCACTATGGCGATAGTGCCCGAATAAAATGAGCAAGAGTTGAGAATATTTGCAGAGTTTTTCTCAAAGTGGCTTTCTTCTTCCTAGACATGTGAGCAAAAGAAAGTCTTCTAGATTTTCTTATGTAAAAGTCTTCTTTCAAATTCCAGCTCAGAACAAGAAAAAAGAATGTCTGTCACAGAGAAGTTGTTCTTATGTTCTTAAATGGAGATGTTCTGCAGCCGCATCAACCAGAGCAAAGGGGAAGAGGTTATTTCCTCATTAAGTAGTCTTCCTGTGAGCCCACAGATAGGCAGTCCTTGTACAAAAGTTTGGTGTGGTTTTCATCTTTTTTTCTTAGCTGGCAATGAAGAAGGTGATCTGACCCTACAATCCTGTGATAATGGGGGAAAAGAAAATGTGACATATCTGCTATACACAAATGATATTAAATAGTGAATATCCTCATAATACAGGGCTGGATTTGACACTGATGTAGCCCCAGTCACCCATGGAGTCAGCTGGCTCCGGTCATACAACAACATGCTGGCTCCATGGGTGAAGAAGGGTGTAATTGGTGTGCCACTGCCACCCTGCCAACAGGGGAGATTCCCATGTTGCCATTCCTTTAATGGGGGAATCCAAATGCTTCATGCATGTACCAAGATTCCCCCTGTGTGAAGAGCTGCCAGAGGTGCCCGGTGAAGTGGGGCTTCCCGATGCCTAGTGGCAAACCAGAGCGTCGCCAAGAGCTGCTGTTGAAGGTATGAGGAGGTGGCTTATCAATATATTGAAAAAGGAGAAAGAAGCCAAAACAATATAACAGGAGAGGTGCAAGATCAGACTCCCAATGATTTTCAAACAGCTATCAAAGTGCAAGATCAGAGAAGTCATCCAAAAAAATATTATAAGATAGCATAGGGAGTCAAAGCACATGTATTAGAAATAGCTGAAGTGTTCTGTGAAAGCTTTTAAAATATGTATAAGAAGCACTAAAATATGCAGAATGTCTGCTCAGTGCACAATATGTCTCCATTTTTCCTTGCAAGTTGACCTCAACCCCAGCACAGCAAGACAGGGTCGGGAATATCCTTGGTACTGAAAAGTTTTGCCAAATAAGAGCTTGCAGCTTTCTAGAGCTCATTTGGGTCACCTGTATCTGGCGTTCTTGAAACTAGGATGACATAGCCTGGTTTTCTGTTTTCTTCCCCTAAAATTATTTCTTCCCAGAATATGCTTCATTTTCAAACCGGGGGAAAGGGCAATTTTTGGAGGTTATTCCTATGCTCTCATTGTAGGGTCATCACACTCTACTTCCTCAAATTCAGGTATCTAATTTGCAAATTATGCAAATACAACACATTATTTTTTAATATGTCCCATTCTACTATTTCTATCACCTCATTTATAGCCCTTACAATGTACCCCCTCTTGCTCCTTGAACCCTGCCACACTACTTCTCACCCTTCTTTGGATCCTACTCATTCAATTAACTCACCTCATGCCCTTGCAATCCATCTCTCTCTTACTTCTTGAACTCTGCTGTTAACATTGCTTGCTTCATTTCTTCCTAATCCTTTTCTCTTCATATCTTGCAACATCTCAATGCAGTTCCCTGTTTCTCACACTCTGCAGCTTGCATCACTCACTCTCCCTTTCCTTGGTATCCCTCAAATCACTCAATGCCTGCACAATGCACCCTTCCTTGTTTCTTTTACTCTTTCACTACACTACCTGCACTCCCTCCTCCATCACCTCACAATGCACCTTTCCATTGCTTCTTCCACTCTTGTCACTCGAATCGCTCAGTCCCTCTTCCTTTGTGTCTGAAAAAAAGGCAGATATTTTTCTGCCTGAACAATTTGACTGAATAGTGACTTACATAATTTGCTCTGTATGTCTTACCCTACAAGGGCTAGACATTTTTTTCCTTCACAGTGAAGCTTGGAATTTGTGACAAATGATGGTCTAAGTGGGTGCAAGATGGGTACTTAGAATTTGGGTTAAAAGCCGGTGAATCCAGAAGAAATGGCAACTTTATTTCAGTGCAATAGGATTTGGGAGTGGAAACAGCCTAGGCTTTCTAGATGTGGATTGCAATCAAGAGCATTTAGTGCATTGCGAAAGGCCAGTTAAGTCACCAGATATGACTTGATTTGGTCTGGTAGATCATAAGTCTTACAAGCCAGGAGTGCAGCTCTTTGTCTCTTGTGTTACTCTTTGATAGAAGAAAGACAGCAGATGGACAGACTGAAGGACAGCTTGGTATAGTGTTGTTATGTTTTTTAGTCCAGTAGTTGGACTGTTGGAACCATATGGCTCTCCTGTAGCTGATTTCCTGCCCTTTTGACCAACTCATTTGTCCTGATGGAGTGTGGTCTTTAAGGAGACAGGGGAAGGAAACTCATTCTTCCAAATCACACAAAGCTGTGAATTTTAGTGTATAATGCAATCTATGAAAAGTTGCATATATTGTTTAAATTAGTATACATTCTGTATATTAGGATAAATAGTGTCCAAAACCACGTTACAGGAAATGGCTTATGAAAAGGTAGTAGTGGAAGAAGAAGAAGAAGAAGAAGAAGAAGAAGAAGAAGAAGAAGAAGAACTTTATTTTCCTACCCCGCCTCCATCTCCCCGAAGGGATTCGGGGCAGCTTACATGGGGCCAAGCCCAAGGCAACATACAATTAAAAACAGAACAATAACATATTAAAATAGCATAAAACAGCATAAACAATAATAAACAAGCATCAAAAGCAACAACAGACTCATTTTTGGAGGGGAGGGAGGGGGCCAATATGCGAAACTAGTTAAAGGATAGGGTGGTCAATAAGGCGGATAGATACGTATAGTGGCATAGGATAATAGCATAGAAATAGAGCACTTAAACAGGATCAATTCAGCTTAACTTAAAAATGTAGTAATGAAATATAGGAATTTGGATTCAGGTCATGATTCAAGTCATGATTCAGATCATCTGTCACAGGATAGAAAAGTGTTTTGTGTATTTTGAAATAAATATCCAGAAATGGATATGTGTAGAACTGATACAGGCAGATAGATTGAAAAGAAACTGCATTGTTCATCCCAGAACTCAGATAAAAATGTTTTTTTGGATTCTAATTCCTAGAGCTATGTTGTCAGGGAATTCTTGGAACTGCTGTAGTTTTAAAAATGAACCTTGAATCTAAATTTATTTCCAGAACTTCATAATCCAAAGACCCTGAAAGATAGAACAAAATTGAAATGACATATAGTTTTAAAAAACATCAGAAGGCTTTTCTACATTTTGTGGGTAGAGGAGGGAAAATGTGTTGTCTGTAGACCACACATTTATTTTAGAGGATTATAATATTTTCTTGTTATTTTCTTGCTATGCATTAATGTTGTGTTTTTGGGTTTGTTTTTTATTTTAAAAAATCTGTTTTGAGCCTGTAGGATCAGGTAGAAAACCAATTTAAATAAATACAGCAATATTTCCCATCTACAGTACTGTTTAGCACCATCATCAAACAGACACTCTTAATGCCTTGCATCATTCTACAATAAGGCTTGGAGGAAAAATCTTTCTCACTGTCACATGCACACCAAATTCCCTCCTTAAGCTCACATTCCAATAAGTGTTTATGAATTATGTAGACAACACAATGGGATCATTTGAAATGATGTTTGCATCTGCTATGAGACTTTAAAATGTAATGGATTTTATGTAATTAGCACAGCTATTTACCACACTAAGTTTTGAGTGTAGGAGTAGCTGGATATAAAAATAAATAGGGATATGTTGTGCATAAATTGCTCATTTCTTATCATGCTATGCATTATTTCTTTTTAAAAGTTGGTGTGCAAGTAGACCATCCAAACTGCCACATGAATGTGAAATAATGCATTTATCCTTTTTAGAATGTTCTTTTTGGGCTACTTCAGTGCACACATTCATGTGGAATAATGCAGTAAGTACTTACAATGTGCTTATAATGTAGTTTCTCATGGTCAACCGAATTGATCTTCAACTGCAACGTGTTCAGTTAATGTAGAGAATCACATCTAGAGATTTCTCCCCCTGCTTTTGATTCTCTCTGTATTTGAGCAGTTTTCTGGAGGTCATTCATACCAATATATCAGATTTCTTTTCTAACCCTTTCTCCTGGAGAATATGATGTTAGTGTGCCTCAAAAGCAGATAAATTATTTCTGCAAGCAGAAAGTGAGTAATAACTACATCTTTTCCTTGCAGATTTTACTATGTCTCTGGCTGAATCCTTGTGAGGCTATATCCCAACTCCTGTGCCCAGAACCCTACCCCAGTTTGATCCCATTAACACCACACCCATCCATTTTAATTGGAACTCAAACTGGTATTGAAAGCCACACGTTTTTCCCACTCAGATTCAAAAGTAGTACAACAGGCCATTTTTGCCATGTGTGGAGAATATATATATATGTGTGTGTGTGTGTGTATGTGTGTGTGTGTGTGTGTGTGTGTGTGTGTGTGTAATTTTGCGAGTGTGTATTTGACTCCTAACTAGATTTTAGTCACTAGAAGGAGAGTCTGTAGTCTCTTGACTTGAGACACCCGAATAGGACATTAATATTGGACAAATATACTAGGAAGTCAAGTTTGTGAAAATATTGTGATTTAAATATGCTTAGGTTTCCACTGTGTGGTGTGTGTCAAGACAATAATGCTTGAGACCCCAGTTCTTTTATGATTTTTTCCCCTTTTCTCTTGGAAGAATGGATAATGTTCAAACGCATCTATCATCTATCTATCTATCTATCTATCTATCCATCCATCCATCCATCCATCCATCCATCCATCCATCTAGCCACCCTCAAAGATAAGTTACAACTAAAGGTATAGCCTCCTTGTGATAAATATCAGAGCTATATAATATAAATTCCACTTAACACTCAAGGAGAACAAAAGTAAGCTAAAACATAATGTTTTGAAGTACCCATTAATTACATCACAGCACATTGTGTGGGAGGTACTCAGAACTCCATCTGAATTTTATCAAAATTGCCCAGGAGGGGAAGGTACGGCACATAAATTTTTCATTTATCAAGTATAGGTCTATTGAACTTTCATCTATGGGCCATGCAGAAATGCAGGACTTGCAGAACTAGTATCCTTGAACCCCAAAGGAGTAGTGAACACCTCATCAACCCCTCAGTGAGCATTTCTGACTGACACCGACAGTGACATTGATGAAATCCAGAGAGAGTGATTTCTCTCCAGACCTCCTCAACTGTGAAAGGTGACCTGCTCTGATGCCTTACCTCAAAAAGTACAAAATGTTTGGCTCCAAAGAAACTCTGAAATGAAGATATACAAGGATCCATCCCACCCCTACCCCAATATCTTTCATAAGCAATCTTTACATTTTTTTTGTAATGCAAGTTGAAAAAACAGATGAAAAGAAAATGAGAAAGAAAAGTTAATATGGAGGTGAGTGTTCAGCTCTAGTAAAGATTTATTGCAGAGGAAATAAAATTAAGAGCAGTTGCAAGGCTGCTCTGCTTCTTCGATAAAAGGGATCTATGTGTTCCAACTATATGAATATATGAATATTCACCTTTTCCTACATCCCATTTATTGTTTTGTTTTCTATCATTAAGTTGTTAGATTTAAACACAGGCTTCCCCAACACACACACACACACACAAACACATACACTGTGCTACTCCCTGGATAATTGAATACCGCAATCCAAACCAACCAATGTATTTTCATGATGCCACATGGTCAACTTTGTCCAGAGATGAAAACTGAAAATGAGAGTAACAGTAATTACATTAATGACCAAGTCTTTGTGTTTGCTTTTGTTTTGCAGAGAATGGCATCTTTTCTCAGAAAAGAGAGGCAGTTGTTTGTATTCCAACAAAAATGTTAAGCATATACTATGAGAAGTTTTGGATGAGCTTCAATGAAAGTACACTTATCATTATGCAAGCAACAGAAATGGCAATAGTCATTCAAAGTTGTTGGCAGTGTAATTACCAACCATACCACCCCAATACAACAGATTAACTCATGACATGGAGCTTTTCCCGCGTCCTTGAACTACTTAATGTAGGACTAATTAGGACACTTTGAGTCTCCTTCAGGAGAGATAAAGCAGGGTATAAATAAATATAATAATAATACTTCCGGCAGGGTTCTGTCCTGGCTCTGTCTTGGCAGTGTGTTCAGAAGCTTCTCTGAGAACATGGGGACAGCATGGGATGAAGATGGGAGCAGATGGGAAATGCTATGGTGGTGATGTGGGGCACTGCTTAACAGTTATCTCTACTGCCTTACAGATTCCCACACTGTCCCCTGGCTTAAGGACCTCCATGTGATGAGGTCCTTAGCCTCTTACATGATCCAGACACAGACAGTGAGGATGATGATAACGATGATGATCCACCTCAACACATTGAGAGGGGAAAGCATGAGTGACTGTCCCTTTAAGGGATATAATAATCCCTTTAAGGGTGAGAATAACCCCGTTTGGAGTTCTGCCTCTCCATCAGGCTCACACATGGAAACTTAAGAGCTGGCAATATATTAATCTGACATTCATCACAAGATCAGTATTACTTTTTAAAAAATCATGAGAAAAAACAGTATCCGAAACCCTAGAGATGACTTGCCCTGCCCAAAGCCCCTTACATTAAGGGAGACTGACATTAACCCATTTTATGCCAAAAAAATATACACACATATATGCATATCATATGTATTTCACTGTCCCATCTTGATCCCATTCCATTATCCTGTACATAACACTGCAGGGTAAGAGAAGAAACTTACCAAAAAGGATGAAAAAAGTTTTTTTTTAATTAGCCTTAAATGGCAACTAGCAAATATCTACTATATTGACTATAGGGTACATGAGTGATGACCAAGAGTAGAGATTTTAAAGCAGTATAATAGCCTTTAGTTCCATCGATTCCTTTCTGTGTCTGGTGTCAGGAGCAAGGTCACAGCTGTGGTTTTTATCCCCTTCTGGTCCTTTATCACTACAGGCCAGCAAATGTTCTCCCTCTTTACTATTATACAGAATAAAGTAGGGACTATGGGGATCTTCCAATCCCTTGGATATTGCATTGGATATACTTTTGTGTATCCAGAGTTTGGAAAATTATATGATTTCTGTCTTTCTCCTGGTGCATAATCCAAGGCAGTTCACATCATGACAAAGCTGCTAAAAATTGCATCAGTAAACTTAGTAAAGGTTAAGGTTTTCCTCTGACATTAAATCTAGTTGTGTCCGACTCTGGGTGTGGTGCTCATCTCCATTTCTAAGTCGAAGAGACGGCGTTGTAAGGTCATGTGGCCGGCATGACTGTATGGAACGCTGTAAACTAACTGCTGTTAAAATAGCAAAACATAATATTGGAAGTATGAGGTTTTTAAAAACATGGAATATTTGGGAGTTTTATAAAAAAGACCGACAGAAACTATTTTAACAACAGAGAATGACCAGAAATCATTTCCTGTTTACAGAAAATCCAAATAGGGCGATATTCCCATGTCTCCTAGAGGGCATTTGAAAATATTTTGGGGTCATAAAAAATGGCCCCTGTGAGCCACAAAAAAAATCCATGCAACCTGTGCCTTTTTCTGATTTATCCGTATTTATTTTTTGCTTTGCTTTCATCTGAAATTCCACCTCTGCACCCATTGCATTATGTTGGGTATCCATTTCCTGGAATTCTTAGGACCAAAAATGTTTTGGATTCTGGGTATTTTAAAAAATATATATTTGAGAACCCTGTTTATATGTATGCTGTCATATCCCAGGGCTCTCCTGGTATCAAGGACTGGGTTTTAATTAAACAAGCACACGGTAAGCCAATAAACCATATTTATTTATAAAGAAAACTAAAGTCTTGAATCTTTCAAGGTCTGGCCAAGGAAACAGAATTGCACCACACAGCCACAGTTACGATAAACACAAACCAAGGTCAAGAGTGCAATTAATACAGGAAAACCAAGTACTACGGAACAAGAACAAACTGTAGCCAAGGCTGCAGTCCAATAGTCAGATGTCAGGAATTCATGTATCAGAGTTAATAAAACAAGACCAAGAATCTGAAAGTACAAATGAAGTCAGAGTTCCAAAGTCATGCCAGATCGTCAGGGAGATAAACTGAAACCCAAGTCTATAAATCAAGCCAGAAAGGCAGTCCAGAAATCAGAGTCACAGATTCAGGATACAACAGAATCCAGAACAGGAGACCTGTTCCCAGGTAGGTCTCCAGCCACCCATATGAACAATGTTGGGTTTCAGGGTATTTTGGATTTTGGAATTCCAGATAAGGGATGCTGAACTTGTATTTCAGATGTAAAATATCCTGATGTAGTTTATAAAAAGAAAGGGACAGGTGAAGGGAGGAAATGTTCTTCATGTCCAGATAATATGTCTCCTTCCTCATCCTGCTTCAGAGATGCAAGGTCCATTTTTGGTTTGCAAATGATTGACTCTCCTCTTTCTCATTAGAAAATTGCCCCCTCTCCTCATGCTTTCTTTAGTTGTTACGATAGTAGCTGGGTTGTGACTTCCTGACCAGAGAGAAAAAGAGAGAGAAAGGGAAATGGCCTGAATAACTTTCTGGCTCTAGATTTGATTGATCTACTCTTGTGCTGGAATTAATTCACCACTTATTAATGTGTTCCATTGAATTTAAACCTTGAAACATGATGAACCAGGGTTGATTGAGATTGAACATGAGCCACAATTAAAATGATGTGAAGAAAGAAAGATCTGGAATAAGACGAACCAAATGTTTGCAGAAATGACCTGTTTTTTGTGTCTCATGTTTTGGAAGCCAGTAGCATTTTCCCTTTACATTTTCTAAGCACCTTCACAAGCATAGGAACTGGAGAAGAGGAATATGGAGCCTTGACAATTTTTATTTTCAGTGAGTGTCCAGTGTGGATACAGAGAAGGATAATTAAACATTCAAGGCAGATCTGCACTGACTCATTATCTCAGTGCCAATCCCAGGATAAGTTAAATGGGTACCACACTTGCCACTATAGGGGCAGGAGAGAGTACAACTGCCCAGCAGTGTCAAACAGAGCTTGGTTCTACTCAATGGCCATCCTTACCATCTCCTCCTATTCTTTATGTTACTGCAGTATAAATTTTATTTATTTATTTAACATATTTATATACCACCCCTCTCAACCCGACTTGAGGTGGTTTACAGTCGGCAGTTACTGGTCATGGATTGCCTACAGTGACATCTGCTAAGACAACAGAGTGATGAGGGAGGAAGGAGAGGAGTAATTTCCCCCTCCCTTAGTTGATCACCTGGTCAGCCCAGTTGATGTCATTGCAGGTGATAAATAGCTCCCATGTTACAGCTGGACACTGCCATGTCATAGAGAATGAGATGGGATAGTAAGTGTCTCTCTATATCCCCAAGCCATCTGAGACTGGTAGACATGGAATAGGGGTGAAAATCATTGAAGCTGGTTCCATTTCAGAACTGGCCAGACTGTTTACATGGGTTCAAACTTAGAGGATACTCAAAATTATGGACCAGAATTTGAAATATCCCTTGATTTTGATTAAAATTGGTAAAAGCCATGTTAAAGTGACCTTGCCACACATTGCCCCAGATCCATATTAGGTGGTCAGTGTAGATGTTCCCTCCTCAACCATGAATGAATTTGCTTACTATCATAGTGTTCTCCTATTGAAAAATACACAATCTAACTGCAAAACACTTCTAACTGCAAAACAAATGTTTCCATTTTTATTCAGTTAAGTCACCCTTTTTGCAATACATCCAGGTCATGCAAAGCATCAGCAGGCTTACAATGAGAAGCTGCCCTTACAGAATACACAAATCAGGCTAGGATATTAAATGAAAAAGCATTTTTTCATTTTTATTATTGTTAAGTGCTTGTGAACTTGTTCCATAATTATGAAGCCCCAGTCCTGTAAGATTTTGAACTTTTGAGGTTGCATAATTCCTCTGGAAAAAAAGTGTGTGTGTGTGTGGGGGGGGGGGGGGGGGGAAGCATTAATGAATAGGCCATTCATGGATGGGGAAGAGTCATCCCACCAAATGTGGTAAGGCAAACATGCTTAATTGTGGAAATTATTGGTGTGATAACATTTGGGGGTGGGCTGCTTTTCAACCCAGTTGGTGTAGTGGCCTTGTTTCCCATCTCATCCTCCTCTGCTGCAGCCTCCTGAAAATGTTGCTGTATTTTAAATGCCTTTATTTGGATTCATTTCAGTGGGAACTTGACATCCAATTCATTTATTCAAATGAACTGCAGGTGTCCTTCCCCTGAAATAGTTATGGACAGATTGTGCCTTTTATCTACCCATGCTGTATTTAATGGAAGTTGCATATAATTCTGCAGCTGCCCATACATCTCCAGAATGGTGTGATTCATTCTAAAACTTCAGTTCAGACTTTTCCTAGAAAAGCAGAAGAAAAACGATGTGAAGACCCAGTGCTACTGACTGTAAGATTAAATCAAAGCAATCCTATCTAAAAGAGAAATGTACACGGATAGATCACAAAGGGTCAAACAATAAAGTGCCCATTGCCTCCTGTCAAAGTAAATCACACAAAAGGCTTACAGCAGTGCAAGTGTTACAAGATGCTTGATAGCAATATTTCCAGAATGAGAAAATCTATATTATGTGGCTACAGGGGCTCTACAACAAAATGCATTTAGGCTGCTTCCAGATAGAGATGGGAAACTAAATGGCTTCTTGTGTGATTTGCTTATAAGCAAGCTTTTTAATAATAATAATAATAATAATAATAATAATAATAATAATAATAATAAGTAACTTGATTTATGATTATTTATTTATTTATTTATTTATTACTTCGCTTATATATCGCAATTCTCAGCCTAATGGCGACTCATTGCGGTGTACAACATGGAAAAACAGGTGCAAAAATACAACATACAAAAAATAATCCACAGTACATCATTATCAAAATATCTCATCAAAAACATCCATATAACTACAAGCCATTCCGAGTCATCTCATCGTCAAGTTCACAATCCAATATCATTTCCGTTGTTCCATTCCTATGGTCGAGTTACCCGTCATTGCACTACTATTCAAATGGCTTCTCAAACAACCAGGTCTTTAACTTCCTGCGGAATATCAACAGGGAGGGGGCTAGCCTGATGTCTACGGGAAGGGTGTTCCACAGCCGAGGAGCCACCACCGAGAAGGCCCTATCTCTCGTCCCCACCAGCCATGCCTGTGACGCAGGCGGGATCGAGAGCAGGGCCTCCCCGGAAGATCTCAAAGTCCCCGTGGGCTCATAGGCCGAGAGGCGGTCAGTTAGGTATCTTGGGCCGGAACCGTTTAGGGCTTTATAGGCCAATGCCAGCACCTTGAATTGAGCCCGGTAGCAGATCGGCAGCCAGTGGAGCTGGTACAGCAGGGGGGTTGTATGCTCCCTGTGCCCCGCTCCTGTTAGTATCATGGCTGCCGCACGTTGGACCAATTGGAGCTTCCGAGCCGTCTTCAAGGGCAACCCCACGTAGAGAGCGTTGCAGTAGTCTAAACGGGATGTAACCAGAGCGTGGACTACCGTGGCCAAGTTAATGAATCTCAAATGGTTCTTGAAGAGAGGAAGGATGAGGTACTGTCATTTAGAAATTCCCAATGTTTCGGCTGATTTCCATGCTCCCTGTGGGCCTGTGGGATCCCAGGACTGGTGAAGATTTGGGGCCAAAACTGAGATTAAGGACTTCATCACATTAGAAAACTTCAGCATCCAAAAATGCTTCTAGGATGTTTGGAAGACTGAGCTTGCTGGAGCGCACCAGATAATGTAGGGCTACTTACACTGGGCCTCTATCCTTCCAGCATCCTTCTGGCATCCTTTGAGGCTTCCCATGATCTCATAGACAAGAATGGGCTGGCATGGGGGAAAGCTGAGTGGCACCACTTTCCCTCATGGGATGGGGAAAGTGCTGATGCAGATGATGTGGGGCTTACGGTTTACTCCACTGCCCTCTGGATTCACCATGCTGCCTGGCAACCCCCCACCCCGCTGCCCACTGTCATCAGCATTAGGCAGCTTTTTTTTGTTTTGCTCTTTAAAATATTTTTTAATTTTCTTTTTTTATTATTTTATTGATACATCCCAACAATCAACAAAATTTTGCCATACAGGACTTCTTTCAATATACATTATTCCAAAAGTAAATATTCCTTAAATGACATTTTATACATTCCTTAGTTATGTATGGGCCAACACCCCCCTTCCCCCCATCCCCCCCCCCCCCCCCGGAATAGCAATTCTAAATCATGTCATTTCATCAATTTAACCATGTGGAAAGCCTGGTTCAAAATGCTATATCTGTCATCTCTGTCTATTTTGTCAATTAGCACAGACCATTTCCTAAACCAGTCTTGTTCTATTTGATTATTTATATACTTGTTTTTCCTTTGATTGATAAAATCATTAATTATATATTCTGCTAGATAGGCCCACCAGGTTTCCAAATCCCATTTTGTATCGTCTCTCCATCCCCGGGGTATCATGGCCTGTATTGCGGCTGTCATATATTTTAGGATTTCTGTCCAATTATTGTTATCTTCCTTTACCTTTATGGTGAGGGACATGAATCTGGCTTTAACCCACATTAATTCTTTCCCTATTATGTCTTCCATTACAGTCCTTATTTTACCATAATAGTTCTGAATCTTTCTACAATCCCAGCACATGTGGGAGAATGTACCTATCCCCCCACACTTGTGCCAACATTTGTTTGAGATATTTCTCATTATGTGTGCTAATTGGGTGGGGGTTCTATACCATTTGGAGATTATTTTCCTTTGGGTTTCTTTGATCCTCATATGTTTGATTTTATGAATATTGTCAATCCAAGACCCAATTAATTTCTCACTGAAGTTTTTCTCTTGTTTCCAATTTTCTATAAGGGTTGTTTTTGTGTTGTAAGTTCAGTTCATTATAGAACTGAAATTGACCAGAGAGAAGACAAGCAACAGGAAACACATGTGTCTCCTAAAATGGGTTTTCTCATGGTAAACCCAACTTGGCTAAGATGTCTGTATGGTTGCCTAGCCCCTCTTCTTACTGTACAATCCTTTTTGTGTGTGCTTTGAATATGTTGACTTTATCACACATGCAGGGATGTGACTCCTCACCATTCATGCTGTTCCCATTTTTGTACATGCCCCCTTTTAAAAGAGAAGAACTGTGCAATTTCGATAGTTCACAAATTCACATTTTTGAAGGTCTGGTGATACACATCTTAAAATATATTTTTTAAAAGAAACACTTTGCAATGTTAATACTTAGAGTATTATGTTTATTTGGCAATTAGGAAGCATACTTTAAAGGTTTTTAAAGCTTTTTTGTCATGAATCAAAAGCAGGCATGAGTGGGAAGTTCTGCAAAATATTGCACTGAAAAAAAAGAAACTTTCAAATAACAGGAAATGGCTTGTTGCAGGCAAGGACCTTTGCTGTTTCTTCATTTTTATTTACAAAAAAAAGAGAGGGGAAAAAAAAGAAGTGATCTGAATGATTGAGGGAGAAAGGGTTAAGTTTTTCCATTGTGGTTGTGATGGACAGTCCACAATGGATGGGATATCCCCAAAATGAGCAACTAGGGCACATTTCTCAAACTGCATTGTAAAATGTGCTTTCTAAAGCCTATTGAAAGTTCATTCAGAAGCCAAAAGATGGACAAAGTTGAAATAGCTTGGTTTGGAGTGAGATTGGGACAAAGTTGTGCAGTAAAAAAACATTTTTATTCATGCCTAGGGAGCCTCTAATGTGACTTACAGACTCGTGCGATAGTGTCCTATGACTTTATTATGTGTATTATTTCACCCATTGCCCACCAAATATGTAATATAGTGAAGATAGCATTTGCTCCACTTAGTTGAGAGTCTTCAATTTGAATTATGTTCTGGAAAAATGATTTTAAAATGCCTTAACAGAGAGGACAGAGATGGGAGTTAGACAATTTTGACTCTTTATGATCAAAATAGTGACAAGGGAGAGGATGTATAAAAGTAAGGCAAAGATCAACATTAAGATCTAGACTTGGTTCCAATAGAGTAGGCTTCTCAAAGTTCATACCTATCTGTTGCTTCTTTTATCCCCCCTTTGAGTTCCTTTGAGTTCAATATTTTAGTAATTCATCAGTATTGTACAAAATGTTCTGATCCTCTCTAATTATTGAATGCAGGGTGTGAGTTCCAGCTGCTTATCTGAGTCAGTCTTTCGCAGTGCTCATCTCTTTTCTCTTTTCATGCAAGTTGCTATATCTTTTTCTGTGCCCCAGGTCATATAATGATTCATCATGTACACATGCATAGCGACACATGTACTCCCACTCAGTCCCAAAGAGGAACATGTCAACTTTAGCCTTTCATGGTTCAGGATGTTTATTCTTAAAAAAAAAAAAAAACCCTTTCCTGCTGCCTTTTCTTGGCTTATTGTTTGTCATAGAATGGTGAATAATATGCCAGCTGGCATCACAAAATGCAAAGATTAAAATAGAGTTAGGAAGACTATTCAGATATGGTTTGAAAATACACAGAAGTTTCAAAGGTCAGAAAATCCTCAGGTGAAGAAACCTAGAAAGGCAAGATTTTTTTTACAGTTTCTGGTATTCTATATATAGACTTTTTTGTGCAGACAATTTCTTCTCTGAATGTATGTTTCCTAAACAGGGGCCAAAAATAAAATATTTTTCAGAAAAAGGACTGACATCCCTGTTTAAATGTTTATTAGAAAGTATGATAGACAACAAGTTACATATCATATATCCCAGGTTTTTTAATTACACTGACCTACACACATTTTTCTGCCTCAAATATTAGCCCTGTTTCTGGGTATATTTGACCTGCTAATTCAAAAAATGGCACCAGTTTCCCCCAATTAGCTCTACTTTGTGAGATACAGAACGTAAGACATATACTACTTTTCACTCGATATTATCATAAACTTCATGGCTGGAATCACTGGATTGATGTGAGTTTTTCAGGCTGTATAGCCAGGAGTGAATGCTGCTGGAACATGGCTAAACAGCCCAAAAAACTCACAGCAACCCACTGTTCACTCTGCTTGCCCATAAAAAATCAGGATATTTCAATGTAGTGATTAAATTAATATCTTTTGAGCATGAAAGAAACGTAGTAAATATTAAGTGTACTACATGAAAATCTACCTATTTCATACCAAAAGCACAGATTTATGATATATACTTTCCATTATAAATTCAACCATATCTAAGAAACTAGAGCTAATGGGTTCTATCCAATGCAATTTTCTGAATCCAGGCACCAAATAACCCCAGGAACAGGCCTAAATACCAAGACATCAATAATTTATTTTAATTGGATTGTGTAGCACATGGATTGGTTTGATTCATATAATAAAAATATTGGTTGGAATTTGTGATCACAGTTATGAACACTTACCCTAGAATCACACATTTGTGACTGGTCCATATTTACATCTCTTTTAAATTTAGTTGAGTAGCAAATACATAAAACAGTCAGAAGCAGGATTGTGTTTTAATTCCTCTGTGCACCAGAAATTACCTACAGGGGGGTATGGGAGTGTCGGTTCATGCATCCTTATCAACAGGAGAACCGATCCCAGCTACTTACAATGGCTGCTGTCTGGTAAGTATGATTTGGGGGAGGCTAGGATGGGAAATGTAACTAAGGTAGTTATGAAACTAAGTAGCTGATCCAGAATCGCAGCTATTAAAACTAAAGATCAAAACTAGAGGGATACAATAAATGCATAGCAATATATTAGGCTAACTGCTTATCTGGATAAACTATGGCTATCCATATGTTATCTAACCACATCACCCTTCGGTATTGTCCATCATAGTCAACAATGTGAGTTTATAGGACTTATAGTCAAAAAATATTTGAAAGGCATATGTACCCCAAACTTGTGTTTAATACTTAAACAGAATAATGCCATGTGAATAGCATATATGTGTGTCCGCTGCAGCTGACATCTGCTAAAACATTATTTCACTTTCAAAATATTATTTCTATGAAAATAGCTTGGTAGAAGTAGTAGAAATAAGGATGCCTTTTGCCCTTTTAACTTTTAGCTTTAGCACTGGAATGACTGGTAAGAGCCAGTCAACAACAAGGAAATATAGCAAAAAAATAACATATGTGGAAGTGAGTTGAAGATTTTGCCCTGTGCAAGCGATGTAGCAGTAACTTTAAGTAATCAATGTTATCACATAAAACTCTATAGTCTCCTCCCTCTAGAAAACAATTTATTTTGTGCATTGATGAGGATTTAATTAAGATTATGGAATTTTAATCAGTTAAATACAGCCAATGGCTGAATTAAGGGTGTATTTGGAGTATCTGATCATGTCAGGTAGAGAGCATGATCTGAACTGAGGCTATACCATTTTGCATGAATTCCAACTAAAATAATCCCTCAGTTCCTACAATATTTTAACCACATACATCCACATTCGACTAGATTCTCTGAGAGTTTTCCATAGGTAAAGGTTGTCTCTTTAACCCCTAGACATCATGCAAAGCTATACAAAAATAACAGACATCTAGATACAGTGTTTTCTGATTTCTTTCACCCAATACATTTTAGTTGCAGTCCATCTGCTCTTTTGTGCCTACTTGGGAATGCACGACATCTCTACTTTGCAAGCTGCCAAACTGAACGGAGAGTAGGAGGGAATATTAAAATGACACTTTTGATCTGAAATGTGCCTCTCTATTAAAACTGGAAAAGAGGCCCCAGATTGCCTTCATTTTTAGAGCCTGAAGAGTAATCTGGTCAGGGGCATCAGGCTATTGAAATAATCACAACCAAGTAGAGAACAAAGACTTTATCAGGCAGCCATTAGGGGAAAACTGAAAGGCCACAAAACAGAGATACCTTTGGGGCTTAGATTCAAGTTAGTATATACAGTATTGCATTGGACACCATATCAAAAGGACCACTGCTAATGTAAATGCTATTAAATTAGAATTGATAAAGGGATAATCATTAATATTTTTGATAATTTTGAAAGGCATGTGATCTTCATGAAGCATTTTGAGGTGATGTATGTATGAAAAGGAAAATAAATTGCCTGTTTTGTAATACTGCATGAATGAGATTTTAATTTATGGACCAGTCATGTAACCAAACCATGATCAAAAATTGTCTTGTATCAGTTTTGTATTGGAAAGATATCCAGCATTTGTAGATACACCGTTCTTTTAAATTATGTCCCTTAAACATGGAAATTAACTCATGGTCCACGTGATTACATCTTGTGTGAGATAGAAATAGACACAAATGCCAAAACAATACCTTATTTTCATCTCAAAGACACCATTTCAGATTTCAGAGTGTAATTCTCAGTTATATTTGTGTAAGTATTTAAGATAATGGAAGAGATATTTGGTAATTCCTTGGGTAACACTTTTGCCCCAAGGTGTTGGCTTCACCCCATAGCCAATCAGTATTTTGGGGTGTCTATTTACCCTTGTGTATATCTGAGACAACGAAGGAAAAGCTCCTGGTGGAAATTGGATCTCGGCCAATGGCTTCAAAATAACAGGATGGCAAGTTCTGGAAAATGGAACTGGGAAAATACTCCTGGTGTGGTTGTTGCAAGTTTATATTCTCCTCCCATAGAATACTAATACTAATACTAATACTAATACTAATACTAATAATAATATGTATTTATACCCCACTTTATTTCCCATGAAGGGGATTCAAAGCAGCTTAACATAAAAGCATCAACTTAACCATTTAAAATATACATAAATATGAACATTAAAACAGGATTAAATATAAACAGTATTTTAAAAATTCCCAGTTAAAAACAATTAAAACCAACATTACACCTTTGAGTGTTGTAACCTAGAAATGTGGTCAGAACTGCTTGGAAGTTGCCTTGGGTCCCTCTTCAGGAGAAAGACTGCATATATATCACATCATATAAATAAGTTCTAGCAGTGAACTGATAATACCTATTCATGTGATTCAGATGAGGCCATAGGGAAGGAAAAATCTGACAACTTTGCTTTCTCCTGCAATCTTATACTCAGGTCAGGTTCTTCTCATCTTGAATATGTAACAAATCATTGGATTAAAACAACAACATCAAAAACCTTCAACAACCCAACTGCACTGCACTAGTTCAAACCAAACAGTTATCTTCAATAAGGGAAACATCATGTCGTTCAGGTCTTCTAGGTGTTTTCAAGATGGGAAACCTCTCTCAAAAAGAGATGGCAGCTCTAATTCAACATAAAATATAATAGGTAGAAGATCCAAACCTGAAGAAAGGCCTTTCTCAACAGAAGGGCTCATATATAAAACAATCTCCCACTGAAATTTCCTTTTGGCCAGGAGGCAAAAACATATTTTTATTTACCAGAATTTCTCCTCTTTGTCTTCTGATTATTTCCTCTAATCTATACTTCTCCCTCAGGATATGCTGAATGGAACTTTATTGCATTTTATTCTGTTTATTATGTAAGTAATTCTGGGTATTTGTTTCAACTCCAGGGCAAACAGAGGAAAAGAAAGGAAAAACCAACAGTTGTTTATATTCAA
Organism: Anolis sagrei; assembly: GCF_037176765.1. Lineage (NCBI taxonomy): Eukaryota > Metazoa > Chordata > Lepidosauria > Squamata > Anolidae > Anolis > Anolis sagrei. The sequence continues at coordinate 137,731,264 of NC_090021.1, read as the reverse complement.
GATAAAATTGCAAAGATCTATCCGTGGCTATTTGTGGCATGAACAGAGTAGAGCTCATAGAGTTCATCACCCTTCCTCTTTACAGAAAAATAAGCTCATATTAATAGATATCCTGGAGCCCCATCTGAATTCTTCATAAGAAGAATGCTGTTGGTGTTTAGACGCAGGTAGTGGCCTGAGAGTCTGTTGTTTTTGAAGACTAATTATGTCTGAGCTATAAACAGAGAAAAGGACTGATGGACATTCGATCCCTAAACAGCATCCCTATTTTACTGATGAAAGTGGATGTCCAATTTTATCCACATAGCATATCCCAGATTGCCTACAGGATGTTTTACATCAGGGATCCTCAAACTTTTTAAATGGAGGGCCAGGTCACAATCCCTCAAACTGTTGGAGGGCCAGATTATAATTTTGGGGAAAAAAAGAATGAATTCCTATGCACACTACACATATCTTATTTGTAATTCAAAAACACTTAAAACAATACAATAATTAAAATGAAGAACAATTTTAACAAATATAAACCTATTAGTATTTCAATGGGAAGTATGGGCCTGCTTTTGGCTGATGAAATAGGGTTGTTGTTGCTGTTGTATGCTTTCAAGTCATTTCAGAGTTAGGTTGACCCTGAGCGAAGGCCAGGTAAATGACTTTGGAGGGTTGTATCTGGCCCCTGGGCCTTAGTTTGAGGACCCCTGGTTCACACCACCATCTTGGCCACAGTGGAGGAGGGGGTGAATGCTGACCTTTCAGCAAAGGTGAACCCAGTTCCACACTGCTGGACAGCCACCTTCTTCATGATGTGGCAGTCTTGGGGTACAACATGGGTCCTGTCAGTGACATCGGCCAGAGCAGCAGAGCAACAAATGAGGGGGCAATTCCTCTTCTCCTTCCTCCCTTCCCCATTCACCCTATTGACCTGGCCAAAGTAACTTTAAGCAATGGCTCTTTGGCAAAGCTCTTGTCATGCACCATTTTGACTGGTGGAGTTCACTCAAAATTGTGCACAACAGTCCTAGCAAAGATTGGGAAATTGGTCTGCGATAGCAATTTCCTGAATCTGCTAACTTTCACTGAGATCTTTACCCTCATTACGAAGAGGCTGCTAGAAAGGAGTTATAACCAACTGCTGAGCTTGGCCAATAAATCCTGTTTGCGTATGAACATGACAATCCCATTCATACAGGGAAACCCAGCTTTTTATATTGCAGCACTCACTAACCCCTCATGCAGGAGAGCCTACATACTGGCTAGACTTAATATTATGCCGTCTCCGCTCCACAGGGGAAGACTTAATGGTCTACCGAGCGACAAGAGGCTTTGCCCCTGTAGCACAGGACAGCTGGATTCCATCCCACATATTCTTCTGCACTGCCCACTCTACCAGGAACTAAGGTCTCGCTTATTATTACAAGTCATAGATTCTTGTAATAAACCACACTGGCCCAGACAAAGTAATTATGCTTTTAAACTGCCAAGATTTTAACCGTTGCCTTTCAGTGGCAAGATTCCTGGACAAAGTCTGTAAAATGAATGTGTAGCCAATGTGACGTTCCCTTTTCTATAATTTATGCTGTATTTTAAACTATTTTGCTATATATATGCCAATAAAGGCTTATTGGATTGGATTGGCCCTTGCCATGCTTGGAGAATGCTGCAACACAGAGAATGGGAGGTGGCAGTAAGCTCTATCCCATGTCCCTGGACTGCTCAAACCTGGGAAACATGGGATGACAGTGTTAACAGTTGTAGCCAGTTTTGCCTTGAAATCGGCCCATTTATATGGGCCCAAAGTAACGGGTTGCTCTGAATTTTGGTTAACGAGGGTCAAAGCCATGTGAAGGTGGTCTTGCCCTGCATAACTCTGGATCAGACCATGTGGCATTTGACGACCACAGAGCTGGGGACCCTTCACATTAAGTAGTCAGAGTAGATGTGCCCTAAGATAGCACCTTTGTCCAAACACAATGTAACATAGGGTCCATATATACTATAGAATGAATGCAGTTAGACACCAGTTTAACTGCCATGGCTCATCGCTGTAGAATTTTGGGAGTTATAGTACTGTTTGGCAGAGAAGGCAAAGACCTGGTAAAACTACAAATCCACAAATTCCACAGCTTTGAGCCATGACAGTTAAAGTCTTACCAAACTGCATTAATCACACAGTGTTGATACACCCATACCCATACAGTTCACTCAATATCCAGGCAGCTACACGGATAAAGAGATCTTGACTTGCAGTAACTGGAATACAACAATGAAATAAAAATGTCAATTTTTGAATTTAAAACCTTTTCTCCATCATAAATAGAAGCAAGCTAAAATTACTCATGGGTGAATGAAAGGCATCTCTATACATGCTTAAAGGCCCTCTAAGGCATGTACCTTCCTATCTATGTTCTAGGAATTAACTATGTTATTGTCATTTTGCTCTGGATCTCAATCCTATATGGAATTGGAATGCATTTTAGTTCATTTCCCTCAATATATACTACTTCTTTGTAAACATTTTCGCTAATCCATATCGTTTCCTATGTTTGCTTTTCCAAAGCAGACATTTTATTTTGTGCTTTTGATAAGAAGGGTGTGTCAGGAAATTCAACAAGTGTGAAAATAATTGTGTTTCAGTTTCCTGACTAGTTCAAGAAGTGTGAATTGTATCTTTTTTTGTATTAAAATGTGATCCTAAAAAGTTGCACCTCGCCTCCCCGTTCAGAGGCAAAAGATAAAGGAGTCCATAACACTGCCAGAATATGCAGTACATTGGATGAATAGAAGCTTTGATTGCCCTGGCAATATATTGAAAGTACAGAGGCTGTGAAGATTTACACTTGTTCCAGGGAAAAGGGTTATTACCAGTAGAATGTAATAATGTCATTTAGTGCATATCACCTCCTGCCAAAGCAGAGAACAGTTTTCTTCATGCTTCTGAAAGATTGAAACATGCTTGTATTCCCATAGTGCTGTGTGATATATGAAGTTCAGAGGTCTCACAATGTCAGAGAAAGGTTTTCCACTTGAGAAAAGAAATGGAATAGTGAGATACCAGTCCAGAATGTTGACTATAATCTCCCTGATAAATTTTCACACACATTTGCAGCCCTGATGTGGATAGGAGATGAGAAGATTCTTGTGTGGCAGCAGGCTTTGAAAATCAAAAAGGTATTACTAAACCTGGCAGTTTCCAAAGAGTATCCTTGCTTAGGTCAAGTGCCAGTATCTGTTATTACTGCCTTATACAATATTTTCCTATTTTGAGAATATGAAGGACAATGAATAAAAAGTATTTTGGAAAGTCCTTTAGAATTTTGCAAAGGCACATCCAGTGCCTCCAGTAAAACATTTGGACTGGTCAATAGAAAGAGGGAGAGGCTTTTGTGTGATATGAAGACTTGTATCCTCTAAGTCAGGAATATTTGTAGTGGATATCCCTGGTTCCCAAGTCATTAACTGCTCGTCCTTGACTATTTTCCAGTGAAGAAATCAATAATTGCAGCCAATGAGCATAAATATAATAGAGGTTAGTATCAACAGACTGAAAACTGGTTTAGAATGTTCATGGTTCTATAGAAGATATAGAATCATAGAATCATAGAATCAAAGAGTTGGAAGAGACCTCATGGGCCATCCAGTCCAACCCCCTGCCAAGAAGCAGGAATATTGCATTCAAATCACCCCTGACAGATGGCCATCCAGCCTCTGCTTAAAAGCTTCCAAAGAAGGAGCCTCCACCACACTCCGGGGCAGAGAGTTCCACTGCTGAACGGCTCTCAGAGTCAGGAAGTTCTTCCTAATGTTCAGATGGAATCTCCTGTCTTGTAGTTTGAAGCCATTGTTCCGCGTCCTAGTCTCCAAGGAAGCAGAAAACAAGCTTGCTCCCTCCTCCCTGTGGCTTCCTCTCACATATTTATACATGGCTATCATATCTCCTCTCAGCCTTCTCTTCTTCAGGCTAAACATGCCCAGTTCCCTAAGCCGCTCCTCATAGGGCTTGTTCTCCAGACCCTTGATCATTTTAGTCGCCCTCCTCTGGACACATTCCAGCTTGTCAATATCTCTCTTGAATTGTGGTGCCCAGAATTGGACACAATATTCCAGATGTGGTCTAACCAAAGCAGAATAGAGGGGTAGCATTACTTCCTTAGATCTAGACACTATGCTCCTATTGATGCAGGCCAAAATCCCATTGGCTTTTTTTGCCGCCACATCACATTGTTGGCTCATGTTTAACTTGTTGTCCATGGGGACTCCAAGATCTTTTTCACACGTACTGCTCTCGAGCCAGGCGTCACCCATTCTGTATATGATTTCATACTACCAGAAAGAAAGCAATATTTACTGAAATTACTAATTCTGTATAACTATTAATAGTACAGGTAACCTTAATAGAGGAAACCTGATCTAAGACATGCCTATGTCCCAGCTAAATCTATTATAGCTGTTAGGCTATTCCTTCCGAGAACCTTTTGCCTTCCAACCCCTGAAATAGCGAGACCGCACAACATTGGGTAAATTTTGGGCAACTTTTATTAATTAGTTACCTATTTAACTTTTGACTGAACTAACCTGTGTGGAAAGAACTTGGTGTAACTAAGTCGAGGTAGCATCCTTATCCGGCCTACCCCTCGACTGTTTGGGCGGAACACCTGGGTCCCCTGGCAACATAACTCCAGGCAACCACTAAGGAAAACATGTGGAGAAGTCTTCCTCAAGGTTATTGAGGCTAAACTCTCCCTATTTTAAGGCCTTTAAATTTCACCTCACCCCGAGGAGGTGATAGAGCGGGTGAGTGTTTAGTTTCTGGCCATCACCCCTTAAGACGGTGCCCTGGGTGTCCACCAACTTTGTACTTTTTCTGAGCTATTTATCACTAAACCTATTTAAATAACTGCACCATCCCAGCTAGCCTCTAAGAACAGTATAGGGTAGGTGAAAAAATCATCCTAGAACATAGGAAAGAAAAAATCCTACCCGGTCCCAATTGGCAACCAATAATTATACTGTTAATCGGTGGATGTAGTGGGTTGACGGCTGGAAGCATCTGAGAGGGAGAGTCCGGCTGAGGCAAAGCCTAGCTGTGCCTCTCCTTCCAGATGGTCCCAGTGGAACCAACCATCTCTTCCTTCAGGGGAAGAGTCAAATTGCTCTACCACCTAGCCTTGCTAAGGTGGGAAAGGTCCATAATGTTGTATGAGAATGCAGAAAGGTATGTTTTCAACATTACAACTGGAAAGGTTCTTAGGTCCCTTCCAGAGAGGCCAAAATCACCACAGGAAAGGGGATTTTAAATACCAGTTCCTCTCAAGATTGTGCTCTCACAGCAAAGCCTGGGATTTAGCGGGGGGGGGGGGGGCTACAACCCTCCCAGGTAGACCAGAGATCTAATCAGCCCCAGCTTCTGTATTCCCTATAAACTTACCGGAGTGGGATAATCCCCCTACCCTCTCCAAATCTCCTGACACGTCATTTTGGCCTCAGGATGCAAGCAAACCCCTCTAGTAAGTTTTCAAGGGAAATGGGGGGAGGGGGATGGTGGAGGTGACATCCCTCTCCTTCACATTCTCAGAGCCCAAAGAACTGGAATGGTAATGTGGATTGTTGAAAATAGTTAAAAACAATATAAACTGAAACAAACATTAGTTGTGGTGGTGTGTTGGGGACAGAACGTGTAGCTCCATTCACTTCTCTTACTTCTGTTCTTGTGCAATGCTGCTGCCTGTGACTTAGGATTCAGAGTGCTAGCACTAACTTTTTTGAAAATGCAATAAACTCTTTTTATGTCGACATCATTCTTATCTTGTCTTCTTATTCCAATTTTTATTTTCCAAATTCTGCTAGGAAGGTGTGAGTGGGTGTGAGTGGGTGTGAGTTTGTGGGGGTGGGGGGAATAGGCTGTGGGCATTTGGAAGGGCATTTTGAGTGTTTTTATTTTATTATACTCTGCTAACAGTTTTAGGATTTTGTTTTTTAAACTTTTTTGCTTTTGGGTTGTTGTAGGTTTTTTCGGGCTATATGGCCATGGTCTAGAGACATTCTTTCCTGACGTTTCGCCTGCATCTATGGCAAGCATCCTCAGAGGTAGTGAGGTCTGTTGGAACTAGGAAAAAGGGTTTATATACCAGTATTCAAAAACTCTAAAATTACAACAGCACAGCAACAGAGAGGAAACAAACAAGGACATCTAATCACCTCTCAACAAAAGTTTGCTCTAGGCACTGTCAGGCCATTATATGCTAATCAAGGTGGTCGGTTGAAACATTCACAGCTAGCTTCAGCAGACAAGAGTCCTTTGTCTCACCCTGGTCATTCCACAGATATATAAACCCTTTTTCCTAGTTCCAACAGACCTCACTACCTCTGAGGATGCTTGCCATAGATGCAGGCGAAATGTCAGGAGAGAATGCCTCTAGACCATGGCCATATAGCCCGGAAAAACCTATAACAACCCAGTGATTCCAGCCATGAAAGCCTTCAACAATACATTTTTTGCTTTTGAAACTTGAAGTGCCAGCTCTACCTACCTACTTACTAGTACCTACGTACCTACCTTGCAGTTTGTGTGTGTGTATTCCAGCACCAGCAACCTATCCCTCCCCCACAAAAGGACAGAAAGTTTTCCCATTGTTGTGAATGGACCAAATCTTCCTAAAATGGAAATGAAACTCTGAATCTCATGGAATCTTACCAAAAATTGAACTGGGTTGGGGGGTGGAGGGACTCCTGAAATTCAAAATGAAAACAGAATTGATTTCTGCTGTTTGGCACACCCCTGTGCAGTAAGGTGTTTTTCAATCCAGAGTAAATCAGAAAATTCCGGTTTATTCTGGAATAATCTGGATTAATCTGAGGTGTTGTTTGGCTGTCTCAGGTTAATCCAAAATCCATACAGGTTTTTGGGCCTATGTGAAAGGGAATGGCCCTTAAAATAATTGATATTGGCTTAAAGGTGTTGCATAGCTCTACCTCAACATTAGGATCTCCTCCATGAGAAATTATTCTAGGAGCCCAATGAGTCCCGATTCTATGTATAATGGCCAACATTTTTCCTAGTTGTAAAGGAGAAAAGCATTCTCAGCTGTCACAGACAACATTCTCTCTTGACATTCATTGTGCCATTGAACTTAATGCTCATTGGCTTCTATGCTTGGGGTTTGAATTGAACAGTCTTTTATATTCTCCCTCGGTGTTCCTCTAAATAATTGTCACCCCCTCTAATTCACGAGGTGCTTGAGAAATCCCTTTGGAAAGATGACATTTTGTTTTCTTCAGTAGTGAACAGATCTTTATTCACTTATTATTCCTTTGAACTTTCAGTTCTTTGTCCTTATGGAATAAGCTGCCAGTCATATCTTTTTTTTAAAAAAAAAGAAAGACACAGTATAATAGAATCCTTCCTTTTAGGTGAGCTGGTCTATTTCCTACACTTCCTGGCACATCATCAAACTTACAGTTCCTTTCTTGTAGTCATATGCCATTTAACCTTTATGAAACTCCTGGCATACAGTTGATCTCTTTGAGTTAGAGACATATCGTATTTTCCCCCTACTGACAGAAGATTAGTGACCCTTCCTGCGAACGTTATAAAAGTGCTTAAAATTAACATTCGATCTGAAACTGTGAATGGAATGGCATTGAATCAACAATAAATCATCCATTAATTTAGATTTCCTAATAATCTAGACCAGCTTGGCTGATCAATCAAGTACTCATATCTGTTTATAAATACCAAATAAATATCCAATCTGCCAGCAATAAATAAATAAATAAATAAATAAATACTCAGCTGCTGTGTTTATAAGAAACAGCTTTCTCCTTTCTTTTTTCTCCTATATATTCTTTACATAACAGATACAGGATGATTCTTTTTTGTTATTTATTGATTTATAGTCATATATCTCACTTTCAAAGAAGCTTAGGTAAAATCAATAACAAAGAAGACAATATTTTCCTGCCTGCTTAGAATCTAAAAAATGTAACACAAAAGGAAAAGGGAGAGGAGAAAATGGAATACCAGTGCTGTCTCTACAATATAGACTCATAGAATCATAGAATCAAAGAGTTGGAAGAGACCTCATGGGCCATCCAGTCCAACCTCCTGCCAAGAAGCAGGAATATTGCATTCAAATCATCCCTGACAGATGGCCATCCAGCCTCTGTTTAAAAGCTTCCAAAGAAGGAATAGAATTAATTTTGTTTGACACCATTTTAACTATCATGGCTAAGTGTTACAGAACCCTGGGGGTTGTAGTTTGGTAGTTTGACAACTTTCTTTGCAGCAGCACATTCTGGCAAAGAAGGTTAAAGATGTTATAAAACTATCAGATCCATGATTCCACAGCATGGAACCATGGCAATTAAAGTGGCATCATACCACATTCTTAGGCCCCATCTACACTGCCAGATAATCCAGTTTCTGAATCCAGATTATCTGCTTTGAACTGCATTATATGGCAGTGTAGCAGATAAACTGGATTCAGAAACTGGATTATATGGCAATGTAGATCCAGCCATAGATGCACCCTAAGACTTAAATGTTAAGTAGCAGCTTATAGTACTGATAGAACAGGACCTCTTAAAGAAGAGAACAGGCTAAATGGAACTGAGTTGGCAGCAAAGTGGATGGTTTCCTGCAGATCCCCCTTCTAAACTTGCATTTTTTTTCAAAATCTGGCAAAACTGAGCTCACAAATGCAAATATTACTGTAATGTGCTATGCTTTCGGCAGCCAGGTTGTTAACCAGGGCTCCTTACAGGGAGCGGTCAATCCTCCTGCTTAAGGAGTTCCACTGGCTGCCATTCATTTTCTGGACTCAATTTAAGGTGCAGGTTCTCACCTACAAAGCCCTGAATGGTTTGGGACCCGCCTACCTGCGTGACCGCATTTCTGTATACTTCGATCATTTGGAGAGGCCCTGCTTGCGCTCCCACCTGTATCGCAAGTGCGATTGGTGGGGACGAGAGAGAGGGCCTTTTTGGTGGTGGCCCCTCAACTCTGGAACTCACTTCAAAAGGACATCAGGCTTGCCCCAACTCTGGCAGTCTTTAAGAGGAGCTTGAAGACATGGTTGTTCCAGTGTGCCTTCCCAGAATAATGATCCCATAGCACTTTGTCCTCCGAAGCACTTTATATTGTTTTAGGTCTGCTTGTATGTTTCCACAAATGTCCCATCACTTTTTCGCCCATGTCCAGCATTATTTTTTAAAAAAATTAATTACATTCAGCCTACCCATAGATTTTAAAGTGTCTCATCTTACTGTTAATGCTTATGTTATTGTCTTAGTGTCTTGTTGATTTTAATTGCTTGTATTGTTGTTGTTATTGCTTGTATTGTTGTATTATGGGCTCGACCTCATGTAAGCCGCACCGAGTCCCTTGTGGAGATGGTAGTGGGGTATAAATAAAGTTGATTGATTGATTGCTTTGCTCACAATTGGGCAAATCTTTTGTCTGTCAAAGGAGGAACCCAAGTGAAGAGAAAGCAGAGAGAAATGGATGTTGGGAAGATAAAGTAATCATGGGGGAGCAAGAAGGAGAGTAGTGAGCATCAGACATAAAGATCAGATAAAAATGGGAGTTGGAAAATGAAAGGCAGGAAAAAGAAGGCCAGAGTCAGAGATGGAGGTTGGGAAGAAGATATTCTTAGGGATGAAGAGGAAAAACAGGAGAATGTGGATAATTAAGAATTCAAAAGTATAAGAGACAAACAAAGAATTATATGAGTAACTGAAATACAAAGAATGATATGAGTAACTGAGATATAGCAGATGGAGAAAGAGTACTCATTCACTCAGGCCCCTTCTACATTGTCCTTATATCCAGGATCTGAACCCAGGTTATATCCTTTGAACTAGATTATATCAGTCTCCTCTGCCAGATAATCTGGGGTAAGCAGATAGTCTGGGATCACAGCCCACGAGGACTTTGAGATCATCCGGGGAGGCCCTGCTCTCGATCCTGCCTGCCTCACAGGCATGCCTGGCAGGGATGAGAAACAGGGCCTTCTCGGTGGTGGCTCCTCAGCTGTGGAACACCCTTCCCGTGGAAATCAGACTGGCGCCCTCCCTGATAACATTCCGCAAGAAACTAAAGACATGGCTGTTCGAGAAGGCGTTCGAACAAGAAGTGCAATAAATTGGTAATGACGACAGGAATGGAACAACGGAAAACGATACTGGATTGTGGTTTAACGATGAGACGATGCGAATGACTTTTTGTATTTTTGTATTTTTGTATTACTGATATTGAAATTGTTGATGTTGATGTTGTTGATGACGATGTTTTTGATATTACTAGTTGTTGTTAGATTATGTCTTGTAATTTGCACCTATCCCTCCATGTTGTACACCGCTGTGAGTCGCCCCTGGGCTGAGAACAGCGGTCTATAAGTACAGTAAATAAATAAATAAATAAATAAATAAATAAATAAATACACCCCCCCTCCCCCACCGCACACACATTTCATGTTGAATAGAGCCTATAGTCCTCACATGGGAACTATGTTCACCTTTTTTGGACTTAGGTGATCCCTTGTTGTCTGAGTAAGATTGTCCCCCAAGGTCAGTGTACTAGTGATGTGGAGCCCTATTCTACAGTTCACCAGGAGACAACTTTCAGCAAAGCAAATAAAAGTTTACATCATGTCTTCAAAGGAGTCCCCTTCTCACAAAAAATCCTCTTGTAATTGAACTAAAAACCTTGCTTGGAAAAATTTATAACATCTACAATATGCTTGATTAGCAATTTGAGCTGAGAATTTATAAATTGATGGGAAACAGAGGGAAGTTTGGCCTGCCATTCTGATATTGCTCTGGTGGACAAGTTACTTAAAGATGGCGAATTGAACAGAAATATTATTTGCATTTTTGTAGGCTTTATTTTGCTGTTCATTATTCATTTATTTTAAAGGTTATGCTCTGCCTTTGTATAAATGCAGTGACATTTGCAAGTAAACTCACATGGGGCAAGAGTTCTCGAAAGATCACCTGTTCCTATATCTGCCTACTCAAACTCAAGAATATTTACCATATAAATATTCTTGAGGAAATTCTTTACCCTATTCCTTGAGAGGGCATTCCTCATGTTCGTACATGAGATGAAGGTTTATCAGGCAGTGATTTGAGAAAGGATTATTTCAATTATGGTAGATTGCAATGCATCTACTTTGTAGCGTTAGTAGAAAAAACAGCAGGGGCATTAATATTTGATTGTTTTGTCCTTGTATGTGAGAATGAATAATTCTAGGAGAATTAATATTTCTGTGCAGTTTCCACCCACACTTCACTTGGAAAAAAATATGTTATTTGTTTGTGGAAAATGTGTGTTTTGCACAAAAAAATATTTTTCACACATAACGATGTGTGTGTGTTTGTTTTATGCAAACCTGTGGGGGTGGTGCTGATGCAAAACACACTTCAACCCCTCAGTATGGCTCTGCATTTTTAAAGGTTTTTTTTTTTTAAAAAAAAAACCAAAACAAAACAATAGTTTTGCTCATGTATGTATATAATTTTTTTTGTCATGCCAGGAGCAACTTGTAAAACTGCAAGTTGCTTCTGGTATGAGGGAATTGGCCGTCTGCAAGGGCGTTGCCCAGGGGACGCCCAGATGATTTTTGATGTTTTTATCATCCTTGTGGGAGGCTTCTCTCATGTCCCCGCACGAGGAGCTGGAGCTGATAGAGGGAGCTCATCCGCCTCTCCCCGGATTTGAACCTGCGACCTGTCAGTCTTCAGTCCTGCCAGCACAGGGGTTTAACCCACTGCACCATCGGGGGCTCCTATGTATATAATAATATATCTTAAACATGGGACCTATGTTTATTTTCCTGGACCGTTTAAATAACTGTTCATGTCTCATTGTCATGTTATTTTTTATAAAAGGGGGTTTACTACTGTTTCAATACAGTCTTGGGCAGAATTCCAAAGCTGGCAACCTGGTATCAGAGCATCTGTGATAGTTATGTAGTTATCTGGATGGGCTGTCGGCCAAGCAGTAAGGCTAGATATTTGACTGCTGAAACTATATTAACTCATCAAGGCTGGCTATGATCAATATATGTGTTAAGGTATATCAGTCCTAGACATACTCCTGACAAATGAACAGTGGTGTAGTCAAATGCTGGGGATGGTACAATATACTTACTAGTTACAGGTGTCCTTCCAAAGCTGGCCCTACCATTAGAGTTGACAGTGGCAGTGGGTGTCATCAGTTTATTGTTACTTTCTGTCTGTACTATTCTTTTCTGTTGGATAACAGAGCTGTATCTAGCTTGCTCCCTAATCCCAAAAGCAGGGATAAGCAACTGTGGAAGAGATGGGTTCAGGCCAATTTTTGTCCCTACATGACACAAACATGAGATACAGGTACACATATGGTTCATTGGCTGCACTTTCCTCAGCCAAATAATATCAGGAAGAAGAAGAGGAAGTTGTGCCACACTCAAATAACAATACACAAGCATATAAAAATATAAATCTGAAAACAGCAAACATAAAACCCATCTGATAAAATATAAAATTCATAAAATGCAGTAAAACCTGTGAATAAAACTGGCTATCTGCAAGCAACAAACCAAAGTGCTGGTGTAAAACAGTCGCTGGGTACTAAATCTGACCATAAAATTACACAAGGTCAAAGTCATGTCTAAAGAACCATGTTTTTAAACTAGCCCAAAAGGCTTGGAAAGTTGGGGCTCTTTAGGGAGGGTATTCCAGAGCCAGGTACCACTACTGAAAAGGCCCTCTCTCGTCCCCACCAACTATACTTGAGATGGTGGTGGGACTGAGAGAAGGGCCTTCCCGGAAGATCTCAAAGCCTGCACAGGTTCATAGAAGCCAATGAGGAAGCCCATCTAACTCAACCTTCTGCCATGCTGGAATTCAGAAACAGAAATGGCCATCAAATCTCTGTTAAAAGACTGCTAAAGTGGGAGAGGCCTCTTCTCTCTGAAGCAGTCTATTCCAATGTCAGACAGTTCTTATTTCTAAATAAGCTTTTCTTTATGTTTGTAATTTCTTCCTACTGGTTTGTGTTCTAATATTTGGGGCATCCCTTCAGATATTCAAAGATAGCTCACCTTCTCTTCTCCAAAGTAAAAAAGAAATGTCCCTAAGTTGTTCTTTATAATGTCTGTGTGTGCGTTAAGGGGTTTTATGTTTAAAATGTAAACTACAAGCAAAGAATGATGCTTTACCTCTGTAGATCATGGGTGGTTGGGTATTCTTTGCCTGAGAAAACTGAAATTTGCGGAGGCCTAAAGGGTTTGGAGACTTTGAAGAGACTTGAGGCTGAAAACAAGGAGTTTCAATGCACAATCCAGATCTGAGATGCATCAATAGAGCATCTTCCGAAATCACTAAAAGAATTTCTTAGTGCCATGTATAAATATGTGAGAGGAAGCCACAGGGAGGAGGGAGCAAGCTTGTTTTCTGCTTCCCTGGAGACTAGGATGCGAAAAAATGGCTTCAAAATACAAGAAAGGAGATTCCATCTGAACGTGAGGAAGAACTTCCTGACTGTGAAAGCCGTTCAGCAGTGGAACTCTCTGCCCTGGAGTGTGGTGGAGGCTCCTTCTTTGGAAGCTTTTAAACAGAGGCTGGATGGCCATCTGTCAGGGGTGATTTGAATGCAATATTCCTGCTTCTTGGCAGGGGTTGGACTGGATGGCCCATGAGGTCTCTTCCAACTCCTTGAATCTATGAATCTAAGTATACATAAAGTTGAATAATGTAGACCATAATAGAATTTTCCAGCCAACATTTCTAATCTCAAGTGAAAAAATACAATGGCATTCTCTTTGCAATGAATGCTAATTGTTTCTCATTCTAGAATTGCTTCATATACTTATGAAATCTTTTTTTAAAGATAGAATTTGCATTCAAATAAGTGGTTTGGAAAAACTACAACTCTAACATTATACACCCTTAGATGTACTCACCTTGCTCACAATTATGTTATGTTTTAATCTGGTAATCAGGAGGGGATGCTAAAACTCCAGGAAGGCTTTGCCATTCAGCAATATATCATATCAGTTATACCCATGGTATAGCAATTAAATACCCGGCATATTAAATTAGAAAACCTTTAATCTGCAAAGTTTTAATAAGACTATAGTTCTACTGGGTAACCTGCACAGCTGCGGCAGACAGAAACACGTTTTCAACAATAAGCACAAACACAACCAGCCATCACCAGCCCCACGGCCACAAATTACATCTGCTAAGGGGAAAATTAAAACTCCATTATGGCTGTTAGTTAGTGTACCTTTTACGGATGCTTTCTGCAAGGTTTGCAATTTCAGTATTTTTTGAGCTGTATTAGATAAATCAGGTTTGGTGCTCTGAGAATTTGAGCACCAGTTTTTGAAGCAAAAGACTCTTTGGTACATTTAGGGGTGGATTGGCTTCAGTAGCAGCTTTGTGAACAGGTTGTGGGGCGTGTTCATTTAACTATTATTGTTTACAAGATAAATATCCAACAGACCTGACAGGCTGAAAAGGAAAGAATAGCCTAAGAGCTACAGTCCTTTCACCAGCTCAATCTTCACCCCCTCTTTCTCAGACCCTAGTTGTCAAGCCCTATTCCCTATGCACTCACTCACCTCTGAGGCCCAGGATCAGCCCAAACTATGTCTGCTGACAGCATTATATAAGATGGTATCATACCATTCAATTCCATATTTATAAGGTGACCAGACTGGCAGTTGAACCAACAACAAGGCAATGCTTCATCAGAGAGTGATAGGTTAGTGTAAGCTGAAGGCCAGTTCTTGTAGTATATGATCCCCATCATTTCCTATCTCTGACATGTGTTGTTTTAGATGAGTAATTTACTTTTCCCAATTGTAAGGAAGCAGTCCATTATATTAATGCTGTTTGTTTTAATCTAGTCCTGCTCACTTTGTCCCAAAACTGAATTGTAAAAAAAACCCTGCAGTAATGCTTTCTCTTTAACATAGAATGTATAAGTGGTTAATATATACCTTTTATAGAAATACATTTTAGCATGTGTATTTCTGGTATTTTTAAAGTGTTAATGTGTTTTCATTATTCTATAACCTGCCTCAAGCCATGAGGAGAGGTGGGTAAGAATTATTATTATTATTATTATTATTATTATTATTATTATTATTTAGAAATTTATTCCACTCAGAATACATAAATTCTCACCAGAATAGAGAAGATGCTCATCACATCTGCAGGTGACACCATAGTAAGAGGAATACTTAACAACTTGGAAGACAGAATTCAGTATGTAGCAACATTAATATGGAACATCAGTATACAAAAGGGTGTTGTAGCACTTTAGAAATTAGTTGATGGCCCATCTATATGGGCCACATATGGTGTTACTGATTTGGAGGGGGTTACTCCAGATCAACTCCACTGGAGTCCTGACAGCCAGCCATCAAGTGATGTTTGGTGCCATCAGATCACCACTCTTACCTTTACTATGTCATGCTCAGCTTAGCAGTAACCAACAGTTACTGCTAAGACCTGGTTAAGACCTGGCTTTATGAACAAGCGTTTGATTAAGCAGTGCAACCAATCATAGGAAGACGGTAAATGGAACATAGGAATGGCACAAGGATTATGAGAACGGATCTACTTTCAACTGAGGCGTTATGTTATGTCTGTTTTGTTGATCTGTCTTGTTGATTGTTAACTGTTGTGGATTGATGCTGTTGATCCTGTTTGTTGCGTTGTTATGTTTTAATTGCACTGACACTGTTTGATAATTGTACCATGTAAACCGCATTGAGTCGCCTGTTAAGGGCTGAAAAATGCGGTATAGAAATAAAGCAAATAAATAAATAAACAGGCATGAAACTGGAAAACTGAAAGACATGTCTCATCAATGTAGGATCCTTCAGTCTGCAACTTTAGAACCAGCTTGGATTTGTTATGGTAAACCTTTTTGATTTCTGCAAATAAGCCCATGCTTTTTACAGGCATTTGTACTTATCCACACCAAAACATGAATCCCTCTTTTCCCATTGAGAAATATTGAGAAGGTGGAGAAGAAGAGGAAGAAGAGACAACTCTTTCCTCCATTAAGTAGCATTTTAATTTATCAGAAGAAACCAAATCATTTTTCATATACCCTTTTAAAAAAGAATTTGAAAAGTAAAACTGTTCTGTATACAAACAATAGTTTATTGGTATTAGAAGCCTGTATCTGCATAGACCTATTTCTGAAAAGCATGTGAAAGTAACATTTCAATATTTTCAATGCATTTTACTGTATAGTAAAATGTAAGTGGAGGCCATAAACTCATAAGTGCAAGTTTGGTGGTCTCTTCTATGTACTCTTAGTATCCTATTGGAAGTGATGATACCCTTCATGAATCTGATTTAGAGAGCCATAGAAAAACTGGAGAAGGCTATAGGTAAAATAACATATCATTTTTTATCAGCTATATTGTAGAATCTTTCAAATACTAATGAAAATTATAAGTATGTTAGTGTGTGATGATAGCTAGATCGGGGGGATTTATTATAGATACAATTGGACACTATTGGACACAACACCTTTCTATCCTCTTTCAGTTTATAATTTTTTTCTTTGAATCATATCTGGAATGGATTAAAATTTTTACTTCATCTTCATGCTTAGTAACAGAAAGACGTATGTGCCATTTCATGTAAAAGTGGGAGGGAAGAGAAAATCACCCCCCCCTCAAAACTATTGATGAGATCCCCATTTTATTCCAGTTTGAATTTCATTCGTCTCAGGGTATTAACTCTATTCTCTTCGTAAAATAAGACGAGAAAATGGGACAAAACGAAAAACAACCAGAGGATTTGATTGCCCATGACATTTTGCTCAAAATCAATCATTGTCAGCTTGGGTTAGACTGATTTACTATGAGCCTGCCATACAAAGATTTGCCACAAATGGCAAGACTCAGAACTGTTTCCACTGCACTGAACATAATGATGGATTTATCATTGCAATCAAGGGGGTAAAGCAGCTTGTTCCCCAGAGTGGTGCACCAGCAAATTGATCACAACACTCCTGAAATTATAGAAGTGCTTAGTTTATCTAGTCTCAGTCAACGGGACTGAGTTAGGAGGGCACTCCGTGATCTTTACAGAAGTTTAGGCACATTCTTTAAAAAGAACACAGACTTTCTCTCTTTCCTACACGAGAGCAGTGTTGGCTACCTTCCCAGGCAACAGAAATATGTGATTTAAAAACCTATTTGGTTATTTCTAGGCCAAAACTCCAGGCAAAGAAAAACGTTGAACTTACCAATTTTAAAAAATTGCCCAGCTGGACTAATTGCTGTCTTTTCTGGGCATCTTTTCAGAAAGTGATTATTCCTAGGCAGCGAAAAATGCTAGCCTTTATATAGCACACTAGCTTTAAGGTGCTTCATGTAGATTGTCTCTATAAAAAATCTCAGAAGATTACTTTTGAAAATACTTGTTCTATTTTTATTTTCTTAAAAAATATATTCAGTAGTCTTTTGCAAAGATATTGTGCCAAGCATTCCACCTCCAATAGTGAGCTACTCTCAGAATCACAATTTTTAAAGCTTAACTTTCTTTTTTTTTTTTCAGGTTTTCAAAAGGAGCTACATAATTATTTTGGGCAAAAAAATATCTGAATGACTTAAGCAGCAGGCCTGTGGGACAAAGCACACTACTTCTTCAACCTAATACCTCAAAACAACATGAAGTCCAACCCAAGCTCTTATTTGAATCATACGCTATTCTTCTTCCACTTTTTGATGATACAACACCTGTAGAATTATATTGAGAACTGTAAAGTTATGGTTATGCCCCAAAATCATTACATAATAATTGTAATGTAACATAGATATATCTTGGTTGTTAGAAACAAAGGGAATTTGTGATGTGCAATCAGTCATTTTTAACTTCCAGAGTCCGTTCTGGAATCTAATGTGCAGCCCTTTTGCACTATACAATGCACCATGGTTGCACTCTCATAGCTGCATATGGGAATTCTCAATGGGACTCCATAAACTGCAAATCCCAGGATCCCAGAAGAAGTTGTCATGACAGTTAAATGGAATGATAATAATATAACGGCACACTGTTAAAGGATTTTTTGGTAAAATAGCCCAGGCTGGCTCTATACCCTATAATTAATGGATGCATCAACAGTATTAAAAATATTGAATCGCATAATAGTTACCATTGCATAACACTCACCTCCGGACAGACAATCCAACATATGGCCAGAGGGGAGCCTTTGAATCCCTCCGTCAATGAGACCAGTGTCTCCTGAAACTGGCATTGTCGCCAGTCTGCAGTGGGGAGGGGCTTAAGGAAGCCTCCTTCAGTTAGCCCTATCCCACTGCATTCTGCCTTTGGCCGCACAATCCACCCTCCCACACTCAGTTCAATACGAGTTCATACCGGTCACAGGGGAATAATTTTTTTGCCTACTCCATATTGAAGATGTTGAGAGTAAGGGATTTAAAGGAGTGGGGCTGTCATAACTAGATATCCCTGGCAAGAAGTATGGGGGGGGGGGGAGGGAACTTTGATCAGTGTGCCTCCATTTTGGGGCAAAGGAGGACTTTTGGGTTGGCCTCTATAGGTTCTGTGGCTTAAGGGGTTCCCCGAAATATCTCCTTTGGGGCTTACCTGGGGGGTTTACCTATTTCCTATTGGGTTCTGCTGCTCAGGAGGGAGGTCCTCAGGGATGGCCTTACAGTAATGACTGGCCAGGATAGCAAACTATCAGTGTGGAGTGCCCCCAGGGTCAGGTGCTTTGCCCAGTGGTTAGCTTGACAGGTAGTCAGATAATGATACCTGGCCTCACGCCATTGCCCATGCCATAGTGCTCCCCCCACAACTAGTCACTTACTTCAATTACCAATTTTAAATAGGGCAAAAAATGGTCCATTATTTTCTTGTGTTTGGTTTCTTTATTTTATGGTGGGTATTCAATAATTGCACATCTATTTTTGGTATTTAAGGATCCCTCACATAATAGTCACATCCTTGATTTAAACAGCCTCTCTGCTGTAAATGCCCAGTTGTTTGCCTATCCAGCTGTCCACCACGTCACTCACTCACTCACTCACTCACTCACTCACTCACTCACTCGTTGACTCATCCAGCCAACCACCCACCCATCCACCCAACCCACCCACACAACCACCTATTGACTCATCCGCCTCCATCCCTCCACTCATCCACACATTCACTCACTTGCTCATATGCCCATCTATCTGCTTGCCCAGCTCCTTCCAGGAACACTGCTTGAAGCATGGATGGGTCAGTGAGTGGTTGGATGCTACCCACCCAGTCACTTGTGCATTCACTTATGCACCCATTTTGTAGTCACATCTTGAAGTGGCATGTCCTGGAAAGGGGTGGATGATCAGATGGATGTGCAAGTGAGTGCATAGGAAAGTGCATGGGTGGGTGGATGAGTGGATGAGTGAGTGAGTGTGTGAGTAAAATGGGCTCTTATTAAAATGCTACCATTTTGGAACAAAAAGCCCTTTTCCTCGTGTAATAGTTGCACCCCTTTTTTGACAAAAAAGAGGGTAAAGTGTGTCAATTATGCATTGAAATATGGCACCCCCTTTTCCTGATAAATGATGATGCTAAGAGGTTGCTTTCTTGAAGCCACCTGATGATATATGGCTGGGAAAAATTCTGAATGTAAATTTCTCCTCTTATATTCTTTGACACTGCTACAACAGTTTTCTAAAGGAATACCACCTCCCAGAAAAAGAAAGGGAAGGCAGAAAAAAGTGTGTGCCAAGATTAGTGTTATTGAACTGAGAGAGAGAGAGAGAGAGAGAACACTCCTTGTTGTACCGCAAAACAACCACCTAATTTTTAGAAAGGATGTAATTGTAGTTCAATTGCATCTGTCCTTATATACAAAGCAGGGAAGTATGGCCATTATTGTGTATAGTGAAAAAGTCACTAATCTTGTAGCCTTCACTTTATCTATAATTGGATATGCTGTAATAACTTAGTAAGAAAGTGAGCAATATGCGGGGCAGCACAGGATATTTGGTTCTAATGGATTACCTTTTCATCCCAAGCCTTCTTTCCCAATTCAATCAAGAGACAGCAGTAACACGGAGAGTTGCTGGTCCCAAGCAAATTAAAAGTTAAGTGAAGTGAAATACCAGTCCTTCTGTGATTACTTCAGCTAGCAAACTTTAATTGAAGGTGACACCCAGAACACTGCTCCTTTTCTGCCCCTGCAAGTCTCATAACCATAAGTCAGAAGAAGAGAAGAGAACAGTAGGTTTCAAATTTGGAACCCACATCAAAAGGACAATGGAATGCTTTTTTTTATCATGTCAGAAGCAACTTGAAAAACTGCAAGTCACTTCTGGTGTGAGAGAATTGGGCATCTGCAGAGGTGTTGCCCAGGGGACACTCGGACGTGTTACTATCCTGTGGGAGGCTTCTCTCATGCCCCTGAATGGGAGGTTGGAGCTGATAGAAGGGAGTTCACCCCATCTTGCGGATTCAAACCACCTACCTTCAGGTCAGCAGTTCAATTGGCACAATGGTTTAACCCACTGTGTCACCACAGCTCCTTAATGGAATGCTCAAACATGAGCATTTAGCCCAGTGGTTCCCAAAGTTATTTGGCCTATCCTCTGGAAAAAAATTTTTTCTAAATCTTCTCTTCTTTCTTTTATGCTTTCATCACCTCCTTACAGTTATTCATTGCCTCCAAATGCACCTGTGGCCATTACGCCCCCCCCCCAGATCGCTGCAGCGCCCACCAGGGGGCGGTAACGCCCACCTTGGGAATCACTGATTTAGCCATTGTTGATTTTTAGTCCTGAGCAGTTGGAGAATTGTTCAGGATTCTTGCTGTTCCTACGAGAATTCAATAGGCTAAGTTCTTTTCTATTCCAAACTCAAATTTAGTATACCCATTGGACCCATTTCAGTGCAATTTACAAAAAGGGTCAGCTACAGTTGACCCTTTTTGTAAATTGCACTGATCTAATGGGTATACTTTAAAAAGGGTATACTTAAAAAAAGGGTCAGCTGCAGTTGACAGACATGTGCTTTTCATCTCAAGAACAGACAAGCATCCCGAGCTCTGAAGATTATCTGGGAAGGAATCCCACTGGAGCATTGCAGCACACCCAAATACCTGGGAGTCACCCTGGACCGTGCTCTGACCTACAAGAAGCACTGCCTGAATATCAAGCAAAAAGTGGATGCAGGAAACAAAATCATACGAAAGCTGACTGGCACAACCTGGGGATCACAACCAGACACAGTGAAGACATCTGGCCTTGCGCTATGCTACTCTGCTGCTGAGTATGCATGCCCAGTGTGGAACACATCTCACCACGCTAAAACAGTGGATGTGGCTCTTAATGAGACATGCCACATTATCACGGGGTGTCTGCGCCCTACACCACTGGAGAAATTACACTGTTTAGCTGACATTGCACCACCTGACATCCGCCGGGAAGTAACAGCCAATAGTGAAAGGACCAAGGCAGCGACATCCCCAGCTCATCCCTTGTTTGGGTATCAGCCAGCACGTCAATGACTTAAATCAAGAAATAGTTTTCTAAGATCTACAGAGACACTGGGCACACAGAAGACTGGGTGACTTGGAAGACGCTGAATAGACTGCGCTCTGGCACCACGAGATGCAGAGCCAACCTTCAGAGAGGGAGCTACAAAGTGGAATCCATGACATGCAAGTGTAGAGAAGAGCAAACCACTGACCACCTGCTGCAATGTAACCTGAGCCCTGCCACATGCACAATGGAGGACCTTCTTGTGGCAACACAAGAGGCACTCCAAGTGGCCAGATACTGGTCAAAGGACATTTAATCAACTGCTAAGCTTGCAAATTTTGTTTTGTGTCTGTTTGTTTATTTTTGTTCTGTTAGAAATGTAATACAATCATCTGGTTGCCCCTGACACGATAAATAAATAGCTGCAGTTGAGATAAGATTCAGACAACTTGGGCTGAATCTCTCTACACAAGAATTATATCCCAGCTCCAGTGTACAATATCTTACTCCAGTTTACCTCCATTAACATCACATTCACAGATTGTAACGCAAATTCAAACTGGTTTTGAAAGACATACATCTCCCACCCTGAGGTCACTTCGCTACAAAAAGGGTGTTTCTACCACGTTTGCATGTTTACTGTATGAGGTTATTTTAGGTCACATGACCATAACAACTGCATCTCCCCCCACTGCACATATTTTGATGCATAGTATGTATAACTGAAATGGATTGTAAAGAGACTTAACCATTTATTCCTACATCAGCAGTGTGCAAAGTCTGCTTTTCCATAATTTATTGCAATGCAATTCCCAAGAAATGTTAAGCAACTTTTATTTTGATGCAACAGTCCCTTATGTCACTGGCACACATAGGAAGCAGTCTTCATTTCTAGGGGCCAAAGACCGATGAGTCGATCTGAGTTCACAATCTTCCCCGGCACAGCAGGTAGATTATAAAGACAGCAAGCAAAATTTAGTGTTTGGCAATTAAATCTTGCTGCAGTAGATTTTCAGCAGATCCTCCAAAAAAAAAAAAAGGTATTTCTTTTCCTCTTTCCTTCTCTGAAAAAAAATCTCCTCAAATGCAAAAGAAAATATTATTTAAATAAGTTCTGTTAACTTTCTTCATGGATAAATAAGTAGAGCTGTTACTGTATATCTTGTCAAGTAGAACTTTGTGGCAAATTTTTCAAACACGGCTGTGGTGATGTGGGGAATGTGTTCTTTTCTCTATTTCTCTTTGTTTCTGTTTCTTCCTCTGTGTCCTAGTACTTGGGATGAATTTTTATGAGACTACAATTGATATAACTTTGGGCAGTTTCTTGCCTGAAGGATTTAACTGGAAAGGAACAACAAGCTAATACTCTCTTTCCCCTTCAGGTGCCATGAAAGTGAAGAAGACCAATGGGACAACTGCAGATTGCCCAACTTAGACAGTAACTCTTGAATTGCACAAGATGAAAGGGACAGCCATCCTATAGACTTTGGGTGGGCAACTTGTAACTCTGTTTAAACATTGTGCCTCCAAGTTCCATCATCCGCAGATGGAATATCCTGTTACCATGAAATATGGAAAATTCAGCCTCATCATAAAAGCCAAGTTAAGCATCCTGCTTTGCCTGGCATCCAGGAGTAAAGAGGGAGCAGTGGGGTAAATCTGTTGCCCAGCACTGCTCCCTCTCTGTGGCGCTCTCTTCATCACACGGGGAAAGAATCGCCCTCATGGAGAGGTCCCCTTCTGGCTCCATAGGAGCCAGTACAACACGGGAAGCTTCCCATATTGGGAAGGAAGCGTGCAGTGCCGCTTTCACCCCAGTTGGGGGTGGGGCCTCTGCTGGAACGACACAATGTCATGTGATGTCCGGCGTGGGGCTCTGTCCTTTAGACAGGGTGAAAGCATCTTTATAAGTAACCCTATCTTATAAGGTTCTGAGTCAAACAACATATGCATGCCTGAGAGCATGGCTGGCTTGATATCTGAACAGCAACACTCCACACAGCATTATGTTGAAGATTTCTGTTGTAACTACCAGAAAACAGAAACACTGTTTTACAATATGAGTTATTACAGTGCTCTTTGAACAAAGCAGTGCAAACAAAAAAACACTGACAACCATTGACAATTTTCTAGGACTACAGGAGTTTGACAATAAAATCTATATGGTTTGAGTAATTATATATTTACGTCCAAACTATTTAGATAGGGTGATGTGGTGAGCTGTTACATAGCATGGCCTAGAGTATCCAGCATCTTTGTGCATTATTCATTAAACGTATTAAGATATTTTCTTAAGCCTCTGACCAAGACTGGGTGCTGAGCACCCTGCTCAGTCAAGCATTTATAATCATGTGCTTTAGCATCATTTATGGCAGTTAATCAAAGACCTAACCATGCCATTAAAAGCTTGGTTGAAAAGTTGCAGATTGTTGAAAGCTTTATTTAAACTCCAGGGACTAGAACATTTTAGGCCTCTGGAGTCATGTATTGTTGCACACTCCATGCAGATCTAGAGGTACAATACAAGAACTCAAAAACATTGCCACCTGAAGAGCATAAACAACATCTCAAAATTGTAGTCACTCACCATGCAAAAATTTTAAAGGAAAAAAAATCACCTGGGACTAAAATTATCCCAATATACCTATTAATTCTTTGCCTTTGAAATACCTTTTTATCTCAGACAGTCTAACCTACTGGGCCACAAACAGGTCCCATACAGCTTTTTTCAAACAGGGAATTGTGATACTAAGAAGTAGAAAAGTATACTCCAATAGGATGACCATGGAAACAGGGGAATTTAGGAAATATGGTATGCATATATTAAACCTTACTACTAACCTCAATCTTAACGCATACTGCTAAATGTATTCTGGCCCTTCTGTGCATTTGTGTCAGAAAATATTCCACACATCATTGCTTTATGATAATATGGCCATTTGTTTTCATTTGGCTGAAGCAGTATGAATTGCCCCATTTCAGCATTAACCAAATGCATCAGCTCTCCCTTTCTCAGTCCACTGCTTACCACCTACTTGTTCTAGTCACAATACGTTTCCTGCACCACCAAGCTGAAGCACGAAAACCTGGACATATTGGCATTCCTAATGCAGTGTGTCCTGTTTGTACAAAGGTCCAAAAGGTCTGTTTCTTTACTGCCAACCAGAATAGGCAAATATTTTTTATATAACAGTGTCTACAATAAGAGGCACAATATTACCCACAGTAATTCTGACTTTTAGTTCAGAACTGAAGGGGTGGCTTCCATGATAAAAATACAACAGCTATCAGGCGCATAAAACACAGATCAAATCTATCCATGTCTTTGCAGCTCCTCGGCCCTCTAAGTCCAGTTCATTTCCACACAACAATCTCTTGGCTTTTATGTTTCTCCTTATATTTTATCTACAATTAAAAAACTTGCAACTTGAATGAAGAAATCCCATGAGCTTGAGATTTTACATAATTGATTTACAGATGCACCAATTGTTTAGTTGACACTGAACTACACACCAGCCTAACATATGTTTCAGTTTTGTGACATGTATTGCAATGTTTGCCTGGCATAGGGTGATCAGATTCAAAAGATGTCAAGCATCCTTAATGAGAGGGTTCCAGCAACTGGAGTTTATCATACAGGAATCAAAATGGAGGTAACCCTGTTTTTGTTCCATGTCTCTCTATATTTATCCATCAATAGGTTGAAGGAAACCATGTCAGTTATAATGTTAATCTGTTCTTGAATGTAATACTAGTTGTAGCACTACTGAATCCTATACTGATTACTAGGGTGTTCAAATGTTCATTTCTTTCTCTTTTTATAATATTTTTATTATGAGTTTACAATTACAAGTTTACAATAAAAAGTGGGGGAGGGATAGGACACTGGGAAAGAGGGGAACAGGGTAATTAAGGAGTGCTAAAAGCAAGGAGGGATAAGAAAAAAGAAGAAGAAGAAAAGAAAAAACCTACCACCGGGAATATGATAAAGATGATGGAGGATATGGGGAGGACCGATAGGGTTAGGAAAAAGGGGATTTGTACTTCCATTCTTCCCTATATTGGTTTTTAAAGCTTATTACAGATCTCTTCACTACTACTTGCTGTACACCCAGCGATGGCACCTTCTCTCTGCTCTCTTCTTTTTAGATTAATAATTTTACTTTGTTTTCCTTCAACCATTCTGTGAAAAGAGTCCAGTCTGTTGTTTTTATATATCTTCCTTGTATCTTGGAAATTAATGATGTTAGTTTATCTATACTCGTGATTTCTAGCATTTTCTCTATCCATTCTTCTCTTGGTGGTAGGTCTTTTTGCCTCCATACTCAAGCATAGACCAACCTTGCTGCCGTAATTGCGTATGTGAAGAGTTTATCTTTATTTGTATTCTAGTCCATATTTGTCATCTCTAGTAAAAAAAAATATTCGGGGCATATAAGCTGGCATGCGTATTTGTGGTACGAGAGGAAGAAAGTGGAAAAGAACTTTGGAAACCACTTTATATGCTCAGCCCTGCTAAAAGTTTGGGACTAATATAAAAAAAGACTATGTAGGAAAATTCCTTTATGGGTATTACCTCTTGAGGCGTACCAACAAAGAGAATTAGGCTTGATTGAAAGACCTACATATCATGACATTCTAAAGAAAGAAGAGAAAGAGTTCAAAGTAAAGATTCAAGAAGAATTAAGAGGAACAAATGTTCATTTCTAATTGATTTTTCAGATCAAATTCATTATATTATTACATACGAATTGATATTAGAAACATGTAGGAAAGTTGGGGGATTTAAGAATCAAAACACTCATCAATCATTTTTGTTATGCTTCTGTAACATTTGGATGCCTCCCAAGATGAGTTTAATTTTCAGTATAAGCATTAAGCAACTTTGGTAAAGCCAAGAGAACATAAAGTGTTTTAAAAAATAATCCTTTTTCTTTGGCCGGTCACCATAAGCAAAGGTACCGGGGGGGGCAGGACTAGAAAAGTTAGTGGGCAAGAGACTGCGAACACAGTATTTTTAGAAATATAATTTGGGAAGGCGAGGCCTCCTGTTGCAGAGAATGCAAAAAGCCTGCCTTAAACTACATTTGGCAGAATGCAGTGCTCAGAATCAGAAAGCCCCAATGAGGCAGTTTAGAGTCAGTTTAAGAATAATAAATATAAAGTAAGTAAGTAATAGTATAAATCTGTGCTAAGTTGAAGTTATGCAGTTGTATGTCATAAAGACAGACAGATATTCAAGTGGATTACTGTTGTCGTATTTTTGGGGAAGAAATTGTTTGTGTTTAAAAATCCCAAAAAATCTGTAGATGTGTGAATATTTCTGAAACTTCCAAGGATTGATATAAAATTCAAGTAGATAGCTCTTGTAGTTTTTTAAAACATTGTTTGTAAAGAATTTGAAAATTCCTCAATGATCCATAAATAAATGAAACGTTCTTAAATTTGGTAAGCTAACAGTGATAAATGTGTTCTACCATTGTAGCAAGTTTCACTCCAATCGTTTTAAAAAACGAGGGAGAAAAGGGTTCCTTGAATTTTTCCCAGTTATTGTAATTATGTGCAACTACAATAACGAAACAGTAACAAAATTTTGTTATTCTCATTATAATAATGAATTTTTCAGTAACTATATTTTAGAAATGAAATGCCAACAGCCCCCCCCCCCCCAGTTTTGTAATGATTTTTGAACTATTTTGAATGGATCACACATCCCTGCTGACTACACAAGAGCCTGCATTGTTGGCTTGTGTTTTTAAAGACTAGACTTGCAAAACATAGAAGGATGCTTAAGAATGATAGCAGTGGCCTGACGTACAATAAATGACTTGCTATGCAAAAGTCAACTTTTCTGACTTTTACTCTGTTTAAAAAAGCTTTTGGAGTATTTTCCCTTATTTGGAACTTGTTCTCTTAAAGTCTTTGCCTGATGCACCATCACCTCTTTGATCCTCTTTCAATTCATAAAAAACACCAAAAACCAAACAGGAAGACATTTGGCTCAATAATGGTCTTAAACTATTATCCTGTTCTATTGCACTAATATATGCAAAGTCAGGAATTTCATTTGTTAAGAAATCACTGAAGGTGGTAACCTTCTCAGTGGCAGTCTTACTTGCTAAACATCATGAATCACAGTGCTGGGTCCTTGTAAACATATGCCATGTGAGCTGAATAAACTAGAATGTCAGGCAATAACTGTTAGGGTTGACTCACCATGTTTGGGGTCGATTCACATCCAGACATCTTCTTCTATTTAGAGTTTTAGACACATAATTCATTCAATCATTCAGTCATCACATGAAGAAGTCAATACAGATGTGGATCATCTAGTACATGGTAGACTGGCAAATGTCAACGAGAGAAGTGAAGAGAAACCAAAGGTAGATTAACAGCACTGAAAAGCACTGAGTGGCACCTCATCCCATTGTATGCTTTTGTGTATGCATATAGCTGAGGTAGTAAAGCTGAGTGGAAATGTTCATAAACACATGAGAATCCTGTCACTTCCTCCAGGACAGGAAAATTTCAGGACCACATACGCCCCACAACCCTATGTTGTGGTCCCAGCTGTTTTCTTTTCAGCTTCAAACATAACCATTTTGTTAGAAAACACACATAGACAAAAATCCAATTGCCACAAAACCAACAGTTTGCATTCTCTTGCACTTATAGCTTCAAGTCTAATCTGAAAGATACAGCATTACTTCCAGTCACAACAGGAGTAGTAATGGCATGGCCTGCAAGGGGATATAAGGAACACATCTGCACTTGCCTGCCCCTACTCTAGGGTATGGAAGTCAAAATTCCCAAAAGACATTATATGGACCCTAATATAAAATACACTTCTATTCAGGCATCGACTGGAAGTCTTGAAACATATAAAGTGGTCTTGCTGTATGAAAGAAGATACATTTCAAGACTTCCAGTGGATGCCTGAAACTCTGGATAGCACAAAACTCTACACCTATAATATTTTCAGAACTTGGTTGACCATGAGTAACTGAAACCACAGAAAGAAAAACCACAGGGAAGTGGGGGGGGGGTACATGCTATTTTCAACTGAAACCATGGAAAGGTCTCTAATTATACATATCCGCTTAGCAGAATGTCTCGTTGAATTTAAAGGAGTTAGTC
This sequence comes from Anolis sagrei, assembly GCF_037176765.1. Classification (NCBI taxonomy): domain Eukaryota; kingdom Metazoa; phylum Chordata; class Lepidosauria; order Squamata; family Anolidae; genus Anolis; species Anolis sagrei. Next base: position 137,702,621 of record NC_090021.1, on the reverse strand, counting down.
CCAGATCTGTCAGTAAAAGATTACAGCCTTGCTCTGCCAAATAATGGGGGACTGAAGGATTGTTTAGACCAGGGAAGAATACAGCTGTTGGTGGCAGTTTTAGTCAAGCTTAGAAAATCTAGTTTAATAATAATAATAAACTTGAAAACGTGGTTGTTCCAGTGTGCCTTTCCAGAATAAGGAAACTCCTAGCATTATGTCCCAACACACTTTATCAGAGATTCAGGATATCTGCATGCCCATCCCCCTCCAAACACCTTACCTTGTCATGCCTAGCACTTTTAATTTTTTTTTAATTTAACTATTACATTTGGCCCGGCCATTGTTTTTAATTGCGTCATTAGGTGTTGTTAATGTTATTGTTATTCTCTGCTATTGTTTTGGTTTATTTTTTTTGAGTTATTGTGTTGTTGCTGCTGCTGCTGTTTTATTGTTGTATTTGGGCTCGGCCTCTTGTAAACTGCACCGAGTCCTTCGGGAGATGGTAGCGGGGTACAAATAAAGGTTTATTATTATATTATTATTATCTTTTTAATTATCTGAATTATACAGCAGTGTAGAAGAGGCCACTAAGGAAAGTATTTTACATTGTCTCCATGAATAGTGTTTTCTAATGGCCCAGATACTAATTCAAAATAAGGATGGTGGGAGCTTCCAAACACCACTTCATCCTCAGGAAGCAGGCAAAGACTTCTAGGAGGCTATTAGAAGCTGGTTTTTTTCCTATTTGGGTTTTTTTTCCATCTGAAGGGGATGGAAGAAGGTGACTCCCAGTGGGTAGGAGGGCTTTATGCAAGATCCCTGGGCTACAGTATATTTGGATGTATTTTTCAAGTGTGCAGATTTAGTTATCTGCCCTCTTCAAATGCATTCTTGGCTTTTGATGCATTAAAAACCTTATGGAAATGCATGAATTTATGAGCAAGATGTGCTCCATCCCCATTGTCAATCTAAAGAGGTGCAAAATGGATATTGCTGCAGGGAAATGCAAACCCAGCAAATATTTTTCCCATCCCTACTCTCTCTAATGAAAATATCTCTTTTGGCAATACTGGCAGCATCGATTTACCTATTTGGCTTAAAGTAAGCGGCTCATGCTTGGTAGGAGGATGAAGCTGATAAAATTTCCTTTCGGGGACCAAGTCTCTTTAAAGTCTTCCTCCTCACTTAGCTATCACTCAGGTTTATGGGAATTAGACACAAGGAATCTATTAGAAAAAGTCACCTTTCTTGGGTAGCAGTCAACAAGACAATCTTAAAGGCGGATATAATAAATTATTGTGCAAAGTTGCCAGCAATTAGAGGGTCCCTGAAGTATCTTAACATCTAGCCTACTGAAAAGTTCTTGAGCACATTTTTTAAAAATGGTAAGATCTTTTACAGGGGAAGAACAATCAATCCATCAGGCAAATTGTAGTACACTTCAAGCAGTGAGGACTGAATACAAATGCTGCTCCCATTGGAGACCACTGAAACATTTCCATTGGTCCCTTCTTTTACATTATAACATTCTCCTAGATTTCTGACACTGCACTCCTAGGCATACTCAAATGCAGATCCAATTTAGTTCAGTGTCTCTGAAGGACAGCCTAAACAACATATTGAAAGTTATCTATACATTACTATGAATGCTGATTCACATGCTGATGCTATGAATCCAAGTGAGAGAGAAAAAGAAATTGGGGAGGGGGGCTGTTGTTGTGAACTTGGTTTTATTTATTTATACACACTGGAAAAAAGTGTATGTAGGGAGAGCACGGATTTCTAAAATTGGAAGGTGGGGATGTATTTCAGATATCAGATTCCATGTGATGAATTGCCAGTCCTGTTCAGGATTTTGGAGAACAATGGCTCATTTTTGGGAGCCGGGGGCAGGGGTTGCTCTTATGTTGACACTCAGATAAGGCAGACTTGATTGTAAACAGATCTGGCATTGTCCTGAAGTCCTGGGCCCATTGTGAAAATGCAGTCCATGTTTTTCTAGGCAAAGGAAATACAAGTCTGCTTGGTCCACCCAGTCAAAAGAGAAAGAGGAATAGAAGCAAGGAATTGACTTCTCTCCGTGCTGCCAAAAAGTACAATTTGTCCCAATTGCTGGTTGATCTGGCCAATGGCAGATTTGCTTACAGTCAACTTTACCTCCCTAGGTTATTAACACAACAACAAGGGAAGCACATCATGGGATTCTAGATTATGTGGAGCTTGGGTTTATTGATATGTGTGATATTAGATTACCGTGATAGGAAACCTTGCATCTTCCATCTCATTTGGACCCAGTGTTTCATCAGCTCAGTCAGCACAGTAAATGGTGAGTAACAGAGAAATGTAACACCAAATATCTGGGTGTCAATCTGCTATGGAAACTTCCTTGAGGATCACTGGATCAAATATGGTGCACAAATCTTGTAAACAAATAGATGTGTGTTATAACATATAAAGCTATATATGTTCCAAGTGATTGAATCCATACTCTCCCATTGGCCAGGGGACTAGACAACAGTAAGAATGCCAAAATAGGGGAGACTCTTGGCTAACTACAGTAAAGAATTTGGCATACATCAGTAGTAACATACCATGTTCTGGACTACAGTTTGCTGGTATACCTCCTGGAAGATTTTGTATATGCAACAAAGGGGCCAAAATATCTTAAAGACACCAAATCAGATTTGATCTTAGAAGATAAACAGGGTCGTCCCTCCTTAATACTTGGATGGGGGACAGCCAACAAATACCAGGTGCTGTAGACTATATTTTTTTAAAAAAAGAAACTGTGAAACCACTCCTAAGCAGACCTTGCCTAAGGAAGCCCTATGAAATTCCTAGGGTCACCAAACATCTACAGGCAACGTTAATGCACAAACACACACATTACATATGAAAATAATATGTAAATTTTGGCAAGCTTACATTTAATGTGTGAATGCACACACATCCATGCACACACACTCATACACTTGTTTTTTTTTTTTTAGATAAACAAGGCAACTATCAGCATGCATTGGTATCTTTTGTGTTTTAAGAGATTATCAGATATTCTTTGCAATTGCCAATATTTGCATGTGAATGCCAACAGGGAATCATTTCTAAAAGTGCGCAGAGCACCTTCTCTCCAATACACATACACTTAATGCAGTTGTGTCAAGGACCCAATCTTGCTTAGAAAGCCATTTGCTAATCCCCAGTATCAACTTGAAAAGCTCATTAGAATTGATTTTGCTATTGACATCTGAGCAAGTGTTCTATTCCTGGCAAGCTTTCATAATATATTAAGATAAGCCCACTACTAGACACTGGAATACATCTCCTGATCATTTTGACCATGAGAAATACTTGTATAATTTGGTTCAGGTCTCTGCAGTGTGAGATTTAAGCTCAAGAGCAGAAATCACTTGTTTAACAAAGTAAAAGAATTCATGTATCAGTATTTCCAACAGTCTGCTTGAGTTGTGTTATTTTGAAGATGCAGGAAGGTTTGCATTTGAATTATAGCCCTTGGAACCTGCTTTTTGCAAAAGGCTGTGCAACAATTCAAAACCCATGGGAACTGGGGATATTTATGTATCTTTGTAGAATCAGTTATGTGCCACATTGGGGAAAATGCTCATTCATGGCTGCTGAGTAACTCCTATGCATAATAATTTTTGTCTGTGTGAGTTTCCGCAAAGCACCAGGACTAATTCCAGGCTTAAGAGGATTTTTTGACAAAGTGGCATCACTGTTCTGTGAACTCTGATCAACAGGAGTATCAGGACAGTGGAACTAAATTCCTCAACACAGATGTTTTAAATTCCCCTACATTATAGTACCATAAGTGCTGCTTTGACTTCTTGAAGACTTATAATGGATACACTGGGAAATCCAAATACATAGGGTGCGTATACATTGCAGAAGTAATGCAATTTGACACCACTTTAACTGCCATGGCTTAATGCTATGCAATTCTGAGATTTGAGTTTGATGAGGCATCAGTATTCTTTAGCAGAGAAGGCTCTCATAGCATTAAGCCATGATGGTAAACACACCCAGAGATTCAGGATTGAAGATGCTGCACAAAAAGCATGAAGGGAAGTGACTTCAGGCTTTCACTCATAGTAGTGGGTCTTGGCATGGCTCTAAGATTCGAGCATTTGCCAAGAGATATGTGTTAGTGACAAATATGACTATAGTTAGAGCCCCAAGATATATTCTAGGTCTACATTGCACAGTGATAGGTAGAGAAAACAGTGTAAACAGTAGAGAATGCCTATGAAAACACCTTTCCATATGATGCCCAAAACTTTCCATGTTACACTTGTTACACTTCCTGAAGTAATTCAAACAGTCTGAAGTTTTTGAGGGTGGTGTAGGAAGAATCAGTCTGGGAAAGTGATGTGCAGGTGATGTACGCAACCTATGGGTAAACAGAAAGGAAAGAAGAGCTATGTTAATTGGCACTTCACTTGGCCACCAAGCAGCCAAAGCTGGAGAAGATGCCTCCCAGTCATCTACCTTAGCCTCTATTGCTGCCAGTAGGATTCTATGATTAAGCATGAGGCTGGAGAAATGTGCATTGTAAAGGGAAGTACTAATCGCCTTCAATGCATTTTTTCCTGAGCTCAGCAACGGTGGCTTTATGGAGTTTTTTTTTTTAATGCAACTCTCCTAAAACTTCTCCACTGGTTATGCTGGCTAGGATTTGTTGGAAATGTTGGCCAAACTTATCTGAAGGGCTACATGTTGCCCACCCCTACTTTAGTTCCATGCTTGCAGACTAGCTTTGGTAACTTCGTAGCAGCCAAAGGTTAACAGTACAACAGCAGTAATAAAACAATGAGATCTCAGGGACAATGAGAGTTTGTACTGCAAGCAGAAGATTTCAGAGCCTGTACAGAACATATTGGCATGCTTTGAACAGAACATATGTGAGGAAAGCAGGGAATATAAAAATGACATTACATTATAAAGACATAGGGCAAAGCGTTTTTGTTCTTACATATAGGTGCATATACAATGAGTTAGTGACCTTGAGTTTGCAAAGGACTTTATCACACAAAGCTGCACTCCCATGGCATTCATGGGGTCACAGATTCCAGCAACTTACTGGGATTGTCATACTTCTTGTTGCACGTCCTTTCACAACTGACACTTCACTGAGTCCTACAGCTGGATTTCCTGTTGGGGAGGGAACTCCGCTCTCCTGATGCAGTTCTGCAGCTGCATTATTTTTTCCTATTTCTTTTAAAAGGAACTTCATAGTTCAGAAACTTTTAATTAGGAGGGGAGTTGGAAAGAGGGGGGAGATTCCCTCTGATGTCAGTTTTGTGCCAGTATGCCAGCACAGAAGTGCCTAGAAATCATTGCACAGGTATGTCCTAGGATCATGATATGATAAGAGGCTATTGGCAGGTTTTTCCAGGTAAGCCACATATGTCCTTTTGACATATGGACCATCATCAAAGGCAATGGCCCTTCTATGCTGCTTTGCCAACTTTGTACAATAATCTCCAAAGTATTTACTTAGAGCTGAACTGACAATTAAGAAACATTATTTAATGGAGTTTACAAGTGTTAGGATGGTTCTGTAGATATGGATCAATGCAGACGTGAGCTGTTTTTACTCCTTTGGGATGCGGATATGTGTCCTGATTAATATTTGTTCTTCAAAATATTCAACTACACCACTTCATGCTTTGCTTCTATGTATGACATGCTGTCATAAATTGTGTGTGAGGGAGGAGGAGAGTCATGTAATTATAAAAACAAGGAGCTGGGTGTGTGTATTAGCCTCAGAGAAATTATGCTTGGGAACTAATTGTAGTAATGACAAGCTGTGATGGTATATAAAGCTATTTCAAGAGCATAGATATATGAATATGCATGCTCAGGGCATTTGGTCAGAGCATCAAAACTCTAAAAATAATTGCTGCTTATTCTCTTTCATAACAGACTGCCAAACAGCTTGGGACACTAGTGCTTATGTCCAGAGAGTGCACAAAAAAACATTATGTAGTGCTTACAAACTATTTATATGATCCAAAAAAGTAAGGGTTACAAGACAGCCCCATGAAGCCATTTGTGCAGTCATTTTCTACAACATCAAAGATTTTAAAAATCAAAGTCAACCTTAATAAGTGGCAAAACTAATCAGAGTAATTGTTTATTGCCATTAGTTCTTCTTATGCTTTTTATGTGCAGACTAATTAGCTATCAATAATACAGAAATGCTTTGAAAGTGAGAGAATCATAGAAGAGGCATTTCATTATGCCATTAAGGATCCTTAACTGCATCCACGATGTTATTAATTCATATGTTGGTAGCCAATCACTACAACATTTAATTCTGGCATATAATTTATAACATGGCTGGCACAACTGGGGAGTTAATGAATGCCCAATAAAAATTCTGTGTAGTCTATCGAGCCTAATCAAGCTTGCCAGAGACAGGTCACCCACAATGAGGAACAATTCAGAATTAATTAACTGGACACACAAATAACCCAAAACTGTTGTAAACAATTCATTGGTTGTCTAGGGTTTAATTTGCCAGGATAAGACCCTCTCAACTGGTCTTTAGATATGTAGAATATGCCATAGATGTGCAGAGTAGTTTTTGTTGAATCGTAAAATAATCTAATGTTCAGCTTCAGTTGAAGTATAACACTTCTGTATTAAAAGAAATAATTTTCAGGCAAGTGGAAGCCTCGGAGAAAACCTGTTTGGCATAATACATGGTCTATCATTTTGGGATAGGGAAACTCATATCCAGATTCTCATTCAGTCATGAAGTTCCTCTTGTCTTGAGTTATTCAACCTCAGAGAGCCACCTACTTTGTAGACTAGTATATACAGGCTTCTCCGTGTGCATAAAGCAGAGGTATATCTCCACTAGTTCTTTTGGTCTACAAGTTTCATTAGCTCCAAAACGTAGGGGTGGATGTTCCCTATCAAAGTCCAAGGACTTTATCCACACTGCCTTCACACCAACTTCTAAACAATTAGAATCCATTGAGGGTAAGATTGAGCCCTTCACACAATGCAGAGGAACTTCCTGCCAGCTCCATCATGTTTCATTAAGGAAACATCTGAAACGGTCTATAAAAAAAGGGACAGTGGAGAAGATGGTCACAGATCATCTAGACAAAACACCCAAAAACATGTGGGACAGGAGCCACCTACTATCAATTTTCCAATGTTCCGTATAACCACCATGGCTGAAAACAACAAAAAGAGAAAAATATACACATTCATACAGCAGAGAATACGGTTTTCTCCCAGATGTGATCTTTTTTTTTTACTCATGTGGAAGGTTTGTATCTAGTGATCATGTAAATAAATGAAAGCAAACCTATACTTGGAAATCTTGCTGTCCATTCTAACACCACAGAGGTCTATTATCAAATTAGGAATACATTCCAATGCCAAAAGCATCGTGATGGTCAGTGTATGTGTGTGTAAGAGAGAGAATAAGAGAGAAAATGGGGTGCTTATTTGTCATTTTCAAAGCTTTAAAAATCCTCCTTCATCAGAATACATAATCTGTTCTGGAACTCATGCATTATCTTGTTACAGCCTCTGCTAAATGTGAGAGTTTAGAAACATAATTAAAGGACAATCTGTTTGTGTCTTAGCTTGTAAACCCAGCTACTCTAATCTTCACAGAAAATGTAATTTATTCTCTATTTCTCTTTTTACAAGGTTTTGGCTCCCATCCAGACTTCCTTAATATTTCCCATAACTGTTATCATTCTTGACTATCCTAATCCCTGCTCACCGGGCTGCCATTTTAATTACAATTCCCATAAGCTCCTGGGCAGCATCGTCAATGGCCAGGGAGGTTGAGCGCTTTAGTCCAAAACATCGAGCGCATGTGCAGTACACTTCTAGTACTCACAGATTATGAAATAATAAAGCACATGCCGATAGTTGTTTATGTTAATCCAAAACATGTCAAGTTTGAGCAGGATCCGACCTCTCTTTTAAGATTACATCGGCAGTAACAATTGAAACACCCCATCAATTTCCTAAAAATATAGAGAAACAAGTTGTAAATAGTTGCGAGGATGTAAACATAAGTGTCATTTTAGTGGAGGAAGCATAAATTGTAAAAATCTAACTAAATAACTATTTGTACACTATTTACAAATACACATTCAAACCCAACTTGTGTTCAGTGTGACATTTCTCCAGGTAAGTGAGTGTAGGATTGCAGCTTTGCTTATGGTGTGTGTGTGTTTATTTTGGACTACAGTTACATGAAATGGATACTGTATCATATACAGACTTGCTATCCATGGTTTTACTTAAACACAGTAAAAATCTCCCCTCTGAAGAATGTGTGGATTTCTCTTGAACCATTCTATAATATGCTTCTAACCCAAGTATAGTCAAAATATAGGATTTGCTATTATCCACAGTTTCAGATATCCACAGGAGGGTGTATGTGTAAAAATGTATTCCCTGCTGATAAGGGGACCATACTGCATTCCTGTGTAGACTAATCTGTAAAATGCTGTTTTTTCATGGGATTTTGGTGAGCCTAGCAGTGGAGCTTTAATCACAGCTGGGAGAAAAAGCAGTGTTCTCTGCTGTGTGCATGTGTGTGTTTGCTTCTTCTTGTTGTTTTTAGCCATGGGGTTATGGGGAACATTGGAAAATTGCACCTCCACTCTTTACAGCTTTGCCTTATAAATGTCTACCAAGAATTCATTGAGCCTTACTCCCAAGGGCATGTGTATAAAATTGTAGTGCAAGACTGTTATACAAATAACAAATCAATAGAAAAAAAGAAGAAATCACCCACTATGAATTGTCAGAATTTTGAAATAGCTGGAATAGATAACAATAGTAAAATACTAAGGTCTTTGGGTTTCAGAGCACATTTTTGGGAAACATCATTTAGCCACCCCACCCCCCATCCCAGTTTCCACTGCATTTTAGGGCCTGTGTAGAAGGGTCCTAAGAGAAATTGGAGAGAAAAGTTATTAGAATATATACAAATGGACAAACTATCTAATGGACTTTGAGGTGAAAACAATGAAGAGTTTGTAAACAAATGGATTCTGCCTTTGTATATTTTGGAAGGAAAGCAAAAGAGGACCTCAGGGAAACTGCAAGGGGAATAATTTAAGGAACTTACAAGGGTATAAGTATCACAGTGAGTGGTGACAGAAGCCCTAGGTGGTGGGTTCAAGGGTGTGTGGAAGGAGGGATAGTTCTTTTCGTAAATAAAATTGTTGTATTTTGTTCTTTTCATTTATAATTGTTTTTACTAGTTGTAACTGATATATAACTGAATGGCCATCAGACTGGAAAAAATCAACTTATATCCCCATACCAAAAAAGGGAAAATGCTAAAGACTGATCAAACTTTTGTACAATAGCCCTTATTTCTCATGCCAGTAAGGTAATGCTCAAGATCCTGCAAGGAAGACCCCAGCAATACATGGAAAGAGAGTTGCCAGATGTACAAGCTGGGTTTAGAAAAGGCAGAGGAATGAGAGACCAAATTACCAATATCTGGTGGATAATGGAGAAAGGCAGGGAGTTTCAGAAAAACATCTATTTCTGCTTCATTGACTATTCTAAAGCCTTTGACTGTGTGGATCATAATAAATTGTGGCAAGTTCTTGGTGGTATGGGTATACCAAATCACCTTGTCTCTTTCCTGAGGAATCTGTATAAGGACCAAGTAGCAACAGTAAGAACTGACCATGGAACAATAGACTGGTTCAAGATTGGGAAAGGCGTACGGCAGGATTGTATACTCTCACCCAACCTATTCAACTTGCATGCAAAACAATCATGCAATGTGCGGGGCTTGACAAATGCAAGGCTGGGGTAAAAATTGCTGGAAGAAACATTAACAACCTGAGATGTGCAAATGATACCACTTTGATGGCTGAAAGTGAGGAGGAGCTGAAGAGCCTTCTAATCAAGGTGAAAGAAGAAAGTGCAAAAGCTGGGCTGCAGTTAAGCATAAAAAAAACCCAAGATGGTGGCAACTGGACTGATTGATAACTGGCAAATAGAGGAAGAAAACGTGGAGGCCATGACAGACTTTGTATTTCTAGGTGCAAAGGTTACTACAGATGCAGCCAGCAGCCAGGAAATCTGAAGACACTTACTTCATGGGGAGGAAAGCAATGACCAATCTCGATAAAATAGTGAAGAGTAGAGACATCACACTGGCAATGAAGATCCGCATAGTAAAAGCAGTGGTATTCCCTGTAGTAACTTACAGATGTGAGAGCTGGACCATAGGGAAGGCTGAGTGAAGGAAGATAGATGCTTTTGAACTGTGGTGTTGGAGGAAAGTTCTGAGAGTGCCTTGGACCACAAGAAGATCCAACCAGTCCATACTTCAGGAAATAAAGCCCGACTGCTCATTGGAGGGAAGGATATTAGAAGCAAAGATGAAGGATTTTGGCCACATAATGAGAAGAACGCTTAGAGAAGACAATTATGTGGGGGGGGGGGGTGGAAGGAAAAAAAGAAGAGGGGCCAACCAAGGGCAAGATGGATGGATGGTATTTTTGAAGTGACTGGCTTGACCTTGAAGGAGCTGGGAATGGTGATGGTCGACAGGGAGCTCTGGCGTGGGCTTGTTTTAAAAACTACCACAAAATAAGTTCTGATTGGGGATTGAATATTTGATTCTTTATTACTTGTAGAGGTTACCATTATTTGAATCTTATCTCTGCTGTGTTGCTAACAAAAATCCATGCAGCCCTCTCTCAAATGGAAAAATTGGAAATAAGTTATTAAGCAGATTGACTTCATTTGTATTTGATACTAAGGTATTATAACTCAAAAACTGGAAAAATGCATTGTAACTTCAGTTCTCTACCACAAAAATGTAAAACAGAAATAGATCCACCAAAGAATTTAGGGGTTAAAATCTTGATTCTTGCAATGTCATAAATGAAACCATGATTTCCAATCTTAGTCTTGCACATTTCATTCCCATTTAAAATGACATATTCCCTTCATTGTCTGTCCTTGGATATGTAAAAACATCTAGGATGAAATAAAGATTGCCTCTTGCTTTTTTATGTTCCTCTCTATATGTGAGACAACACTTAATTTAAACATCAATAAAGAGTAAATAGTTGTAAATTACCATTCTTTCCTCATTATCCAATAGTTTTCTTGATCCAATAGCAATCATGCTGAGTGTAACCTTGTAACAGTCCTACAATATTCAAGCATTAGTCTTTAAAGTTTACCAAAGAATATCGCAAATTTGTTTCACATTTGTCTGTCAACATATAGAGCATGCGCTTCACTCATGGTAGAACACGGTACCAGATAAAAATAGTCATAATAAAGATGAACCCTTTTTTCCGGATTCATCCTCTATCATTCTTACATGGAAAGTAATCTTTTTCATGAAAAACATTTGTTAGCAGGATAAGACAGAATTATCTTTGTATGATAATATATATCTATGCAAAGAACAAATAAAACCCTAACTAGTTTGGTGTTATGATTGATATATTTGCCCTTCATGTATTTCCGGTGTTTGCTTTTTCTGTTTCCCTCCTTTTGTTCCATATACACGGAATGGCTGTGGAGCTACACAGAATAACTGAGCCCACACTGTCCCTTTACACCGCTGCTGGGATTCATTGAAAATTGGCTGTTTGACATGGAATTAGAATAGATATACTGAGAGCTTCAACATACAAAGAAGGACCTGATTGGACAGGATGTCACCTTATGGGAAATAAATGCATGCATAACAAATTAGAACATATGAACTTTTTCTGAAAAAAATATCAGTAATCATTATATAAGCATGCCTATGATGCATGTTAGTGAAGTGTGTGGGACTAAATCATTTAGATTTTTCAGCATGTGTAGGAATTTACATGTAACTCAGGGCCCTTCCAGACATGTCTGAATCCCAGGTCAAACAGGGATATTTTATCTCAGTTTCTCCTGGGATGGAAGCCCCACATCTCCCTTAGAGCCTGGACTTTCCTCTGGGAGTGGCTCCATGCCCTCTTGGGACTCCACCCGCCCCATTTGCCCCCGAACTCTACCTGAGGGGCCTAAACATGCCACAAGAACCTCAGGTATGTTCTGGGGAAAATGAGGAGCTGGGAGGGGAGTGTAGGGGTGAGATCCCACTCCTTCATGCTCCAGAAGTCTGAAGAACCAGGAGCACAGTGGGGATTGACCCCTGGGATTGTGGTGTCAATCCCACAGGGCACACATCTGGAAATATCAGGACCTTACATTAAGATCCAGATATTTCCTGGTGTTTTATTAATACAGAGTAAACTCCGGATTAATTTGGATATACCTGAAGTGTCATTTGGACACTTCTAGTAAACCTGAGACCGATCCCGCATTTTTGATGTGTCTGGAAGAGCCCACAGTGGCTCCAGTTTAGTTCCAAAAATATATTGAAGGAGGGATAATATATATGTAACTCTTGTAACTCAATGAGCCTATTTATATATGAACATAAGTATACCTGAACCACATGAGATACTGTGATTCTACAAATTATGTCCCACAATGGGTGATTTAGCCTATCAGAAGTCTTACTATAGGAATTACTGTATATTCCAGCATATAAGACGACTGTGTGTATAAGACGACCCCCAAGTTTTCCAATTAAAATATAGAATTTGGGATATATTCGCTGTATAAGACTACCCCTCTTCCAACGCACACCAAATAAAAAAAAATTAAAGAACCAGATTTGATTTCAATATGGTAATTTTCCTATTATTGTACCTCCTTCTCTGGCTCTCAGATCTCGCACATGCACACCTACACAGCTTCACTGCAGTCTTCAGGAGTGAGATCTGAGAGGCAGAGGGGGAGATATGGTAATAGGATACAAGGGTGGACCAGACAGGTAAAAGAGTTGTGTTTTTCTGGGCCAAGAGCCACTCTATCTCTTCTTTCCATACCCCGGGCAGGCGCCTGCAGCTTGCAGCAATTGCCATTCTTGAGCTCCCCCCACCACATGTGGCAACCACAGATTCTCCAATCCGATTGGAAGTTTCCAATCCAATTGGAAGTTTCAGCACCCGTTCTATAAGACAACTCTTGTGTATAAGACTACTCCCATGTATAAGACTATTCCCACGTATAAGATGGCCCCACATATAAGATGACCCCTGACTTTTGAGAAGATTTTCTTGGGTTAAAAAGTAGTCTTATACACCAGAATGTACGGTATGTCCTACCATGGGTGAAGTGTGCGCTGTTTATAGTGACAGACAAATATGAAACAAATTCATGATGCTATCATGAAAAGAAACAATGCTTCTTGGAATTACAGGAAAGAACCATGTAATTCTTTCCCCCAATATGCTTGGGGAAACAATAATTATATATCTCAGCAACCTGCGATGTGTATTAAGGAATTAAATGTATAGTAGAGGGGAGCAATGGCAAGCTTCTTCTGAACAAATCTTGCCAAAAAAACCTGTGATATGTTTGACTTAAAGTTGCCAAAGGTTGGAAATTACTTGAATGCCATGACAAGAAGATACTAGAGGGTTAAAAGAGCACAACACAGTGAAAAACATCCATTTGCAAAATGTAGCAATTATTGTAATATATTTTTAAACAGAACTAGTGGTGTTTATGAAAGCAGACTCTCAGAGTGTCTTCAGGAAGAGGAACAACTATGTCTTCAGGCAGGTTACGGTATCTCATACCTAGCTGTGCTCAGTTATGATCGAGGCAGAAGAATCTCCTTGTAAATGCAGACTAGCTTTGCCCTGGAGATGTAAAATAGTTATGGAATTCTGATGTCTAGCTCAGGTGCATATAATTGCATTATGTGGAACATAACATTGTGAAAGAGAATTACTTGAGCGTTCAATAAAATAATATTTGTAACAGCTGGCACCTTTTCACTTGGTTTGCTTTTAAAAAATAAAACCATATCCATGTGATGCTCATGCAACACATGAGGTATGCTTTCTGCAATCATAATTAACCATGGCTTTGATAATATCTATGACTATATTCAAAGCTTCTTTGTTTTCTTAAAGTCAAGTGGCTGATTTTACTTTAAGAAAGACCCTATGATAGGTCAAACTTATCGGATAGAGTGTATCCATCCAAACTGTGTTTTAAAAGGATTTCAGACTAATCATTGCTGCACATTATGGGAACTGTCGAAGCTCTAACCTTTTTAAAGGCATATTTATAGCATCTTAGTTCACACTTTTTAAAACATCTTTTAACTGAGTACATAAAATGTTGGTAGTGTCAGATTTCAGGATTCATACCGTGGCCTTGATTCATTCTGAAAAAAAGATTAAGTTAATTAATACTAAAATAAAATAGAAATAATTGGTGTGCATAGCAATGACCTATGGTAAAGCTAACTTTTACTTTGTTTATACCAATGTTTTCCCTTTCCTATACCAATGTGGAAGTGGTTTAATGGACATTTCAAGCAGAGGCCCACCAGAAGTTTTTGGAGCATGAGAACACTGGTGCTGATCAGATTTATAGCTCTGGATCAGAGTCTAAGAGAACTATGAAACTCCAGCTGTAGCTGATGTACTATGGGTGTGGGTATGTTTACCTCTTCTGAAGCTTGCGGAGACATGTTTGCTTCAGCTTCACTTGCTGGGACTTGGACAAATTGCTGCCCAATTTGTCCAAGTCCCAATTTGCTGTCCAATACTTGCTTCAGAAGGAGCTGCAGTGGTGCAGTGGGTTACACTGCTAAGCTGTAGAACTTGCTGACCGGAAGATTGGAGGTTCGAATCCATGGGACGGGGTGAGCTTCCATTGCTAACCTTAGCTTCTACCAATGCAGCAGTTCAAAAACATGCAAATGTGAGTAGATCAATAGGTACCACTTTGGCAGGAAAGTCACAGTGCTGCTTACATGTGAGGAGATCCCTATATTAAATCCTGGAAACAAAATTGAGAATATCTTGGTAAAAACTAAGGGGAAAAGAAACAACAGGGATACCATGGTATGTGAGGGGTCTATTACAGACCTCTAAGTCAGCTTGGGTGATTCCTTCATGGAAAGCACGACCACACATTCAGGAATGAGAGATGTAGCAGTCATTGGAGGTTTTAACTAGCCTGATATTTGCTGGATGAGAAACTCTGCCAGATAGGTCCCTTAGACAGGAATGAGCATGTTCTTCTAACATTTGTTACACAGTGGAAAGGAGAAATCAGGTATCAGATATTCATTCTAGATTTTAAGAAAGCTAATTTCAATAAACTTAGGGAAAAACAGAGTGTGATCCCATGGTCAGGAAGATTGAAAAGAGTTAATAATGGATGGGAGTTTTTAAAAAGTAGAGATATTCGAGTCACAAATTTTAAAAGTTCCAAAGAAGAGATAAAAATAGGAGTTGTTTACAGAAACCAGAATAGATGTCTTAAGAACTTTCAACTGAGCTAAGATTTGAAAGGGAGATGTACAAGAGATAGAAAAAGGGAGAAATCGCCCAAGAGAAATTCAAATTAATAGCCAGGATATGTAGGGAGAAAATCAGAAAAGCCAAAACACAAAATGAGCTCAAACTTACTAGAGAGGTTAAAAACAATAATAAGGGTTGTTGTAGGTTTTCCGGGCTATATGGTCATGTTCTAGAGGCATTTTCTCCTGACGTTTCGCCTGCATCTATGGCAAGCATCCTCAGAGGTAGTGACCAGGGTGGGACCTGGTCTTTGCACAGATATATAAACCCATTTTCCTACTTCCAACAGACCTCACTACCTCTGAGGATGCTTGCCATAGATGCAGGTGAAATGTCAGGAAAAAATGCCTCTAGAACATGGCCATATAGCCCGGAAAACCTACAACAACCCAGTGATTGCAGCCATGAAAGCCTTCGACAATAAGGGCTTTTTTTCTTGTTATGTCCATAGCAAGAGGAAGAACTGCATAAAGGTGATGGTGAAATGCTAACAGGGGGCAGAGAAATTCTTGATGGAAATAACTTGATAGCTTTAAAAAATGAATACAGTGTTAATCAAAATAGTTGTCATCCAGAGCTTAAGGTATTGACAGTTTATCTCTTAAAAATCAAAATTTGACATTGTTCTGCCTTTAGTGAAATTAGCGCTGAGTTAGAGTTGATTTCTCTTATAGAAGAATAAACTTCCCTGTATTTATACTTATATGACAAAAAGTTAGGCATAACACCTGAAGCTTTTGAGGAAAAGCTGGCATTATCAAATCTGAACAATAAAAATCGGAGACAATTTTGTTTCAGAACTTAATTTCTTTTTCAAAAAAATGGTTTCACATTACTGATTAAAAAACTTTAATACACAACTCAAATGAGAATAAAATGAAATTGACAGACTTCCATTTTCTGACATATTCTGAGTGAGTAGATGTTTTCTCTTGCAATGTACAGAATGGGGAACATTAAATATAAACTTCAAATCTACAAGATCTTAAAACTGCCATTCTGATAAATTCCCTGCACAGATACATTCATGCATGTCTGTTGTTAACACTGTACTGACAAATGAATTCTGTATAAACAAACTCAGCATCTGGCAGACATTCCAAGGTGAAAGCCAAACAGATGGCTAATTTAATATAGGTGACTTTTACCTGGAGAATACCATGGCATTAGTAACACTTTAACATGTGCAGCAGTTGCTACCTATCTACACTTATATACATACCTATTATATATTTTTAGAATACAAGATGGCAACATTATTCTTTATCGAAACTTGATATATGTGCATAGCTTGTATTTGTAAAATGTAGAGTAGGATTACCTCTTGCCTCAAAAAGATTGAGGCAGTTGCACTGAGAGCAGATGTTAAGTATCATGGAGTACATAGTGGTGACAGCTTCATGCCCATTCTCCTCAGTTAGAGGACAGTACTAGTTTGTATTCCACTTGCCTGCCCTGCATCCTCTGAAATGGCATTTTATGGTCAGTTGCACCTACATGACCAGCAAGAGCAGAAAGCCATGTAACAAGTATTTAGGGAAGGTGAAAGGGTTAGACGAAAAATAATCCTTAGCCTTGGTAATTTATATAAAGTTGAAAGACACTGCAAGGAATATAGCCAAGATCATACTGGAGGTCTCTTGATGGGTTATCTGCCATCAAGATATGTTTTATCCTAACCCAAGTGGACATATGGCTGGTTCAAGGAAACAATTCTAGCGTTACGTCAACACAACAACCACGCTTCACAATTGGTTATTGGGGCAGTCATTTTCCTAAAACAGACCATTTCCTCAAACACAGAGATGAAGGAGACATGCAGTGATATCTTTAGTTTTCGGCTGAATAATATTGTTTCATACCTTCATCTCAACACGTGTGTATGGGTTCTTACTAAAGAGAGTGATTTCCACTGAAGGCCATTCCACACAGCCATATAACCCAGAATAACAACAAAGATAATCCACAATATCTGCTTTGAACTGGGTTACCTGAATCCACACTGCCATATAATCCAGTTCAATGTAGATTTTATAGAGCTGTGTGGAAGGGGCCTTAATCTTGAATAGAGTCCATTACTGGGTTGGTGTAGGTTTTTTCGGGCTATATGGCCATGGTTTAGAGGCATTCTCTCCTGATGTTTCACCTGCATCTATGGCAAGCATCCTCAGAGGTAGTGTGGTCTGTTAGAACTAGGGAAAAGGAGTTTATATATCTGTGGAATGACCAGGGTGAGACCTGTTGGAACTAGGAAAAAGGGTATATATATATATATATATATATATATATATATATATATATATAATGACCAGGGTGGGACAAAGGACTCTTGTCTGCTGGAGCTAGGTGTGAATGTTTCAACTGACCACCTTGAGTAGCATATAATGGCCTGACAGTGCCTGGAGCAAACTTTTGTTGGGAGGTGATGACAACAGCACAACACTAGAGAGGAAACAAACAAGGACATCTAACCCAGTGATTCCAGCCATGAAAGCCTTCGACAATACAGAGTCCATTATTGT
Organism: Anolis sagrei; assembly: GCF_037176765.1. Lineage (NCBI taxonomy): Eukaryota > Metazoa > Chordata > Lepidosauria > Squamata > Anolidae > Anolis > Anolis sagrei. The sequence goes on along the minus strand of NC_090021.1, from coordinate 137,684,695 downwards.
TATCAGGCACATCGAATGACTGTTTCATTTTCTCCTCTCCTCCTCCTTCTCCTCTTGGTATCATAATCTGAAGTCCTAAACTATAACTTACATTAAATAAATCTGGCATTACCTCATATTGATATTATACCTGTGTACTAATCATTACACAGGTTGCCAATTAGCTTCTGAGCAAAGTACAAAATGTTGGTTACCTTTACAGTCCAACATGATTTGGGTCCAGGTTACCTACATGATTGCCTTCTCCCGTATAATCCACCCCATACACCTAGATCCTCTGGGGGACATTTATTTCAACAAGTCAGAACTCAATTGGCAACTTTCACCCAGAGGACCTTTTCATCAGCTGCCCCATGACTGTGGAATGACCTATTGGAAGAGATTTGACAGCTAAATGAGCTGTCAGAATTTAAAACACAATTGAAACCTATCTCTTCTGGCAGGCTACCCAGTCAATTTTAAACTATGGATTTTAAATTTACATTTTATTAGTATTGCTGTTATAATTTTTGTTCTATGTTTATAATATATGTATTTTAATCATCTTGTGTTACATTTATGTATTCAACTGTGTTGTATCCTGCCAGAAAGTTTCTGACTTATGGTCACACTAAGGCAAAACTACCATTGAGTTACCTGGTAAGATTTGTCCAGAGGAGGTTTGCCTTTGCTTTCCTTTGAGGCTGAGAGTGTATTTCATCCACCACCAGTGAGTTTCCATGGCTGAGCAGGGGTTCATAGTCCATTACACTACATTCATCAGAAAATGCATGTCCTCTTCTGGGTTTCTAATTTTCCCACAGTTAGAGAGCCTCTTCTTATATTTCTTGCCTTGTATATTTAAAATCATTTTAATGTACCAACTTTCAGTATCTTATTCCCAAGTTGGTGGTGTAACTGATGGCTAAGCAGATGTACCTGTGACATTTTAATTTGTCAGAAAATAAACTGTAGTTATAATTAGAACTTGCTTAATGATATTAGAGAATGTATTCTTAGAATGCTGCCAACAAAAGTGGTACATTCATAGAATGTAAACATGTCTGAATTTATAGTTATTTAATACCATATGGAACTCCGGAGCTGTTGATGTTACAAGAGTATTTAATAGTAGAGCATTGCTCCATTGGGATATCTTGTTACAAAGAAGTTATATTCAGAATCATTATTAAGAATTAAGAATTATATTAAGATCATAATTTTCAGGTGAATAGATTGGCACTCTAAAAGCCTTCTAAAAGAAACCTTCCATTCCATTGTTCATGTGGAAACTAGATAGACTGGGCATATTTTTAGTCGGAGTGTAGAGTAAAGGAGGTTTTCCCACATGATTCTTCCTCTATATTAATAATAGTCCTTGGCAACTGCTTCTCAGACATTAAAAAAGCCTTCTCTGACGCCTCATATACACAGCCATATAAAATCCAGATTATCTACTTTGCACTGGATTATATGAGTCTACACTGCCGTACACTGTAATGTTTCCAATCTTTAGGGATGCCATACTTGCATTTACTTATTATGTTGAAACTCACTCTCATGGTTTGAAGTCAATAGCAATGTGTAGGATCCTAAACATATCCCCCCCCCCCAGTTTTGTTCTGTTTTGCAATCACAGGTGAAATTGAAGGCATATGTGGTGCCTCACTGTGACCTATGCACCCTTCCTCCTTTCCCCATCACATGGGAGTATTGAGGTAAGGCTCATTGGTGTCCTGTCTTTTCCCCCATCAGACAGGGGAAACTGGCAATGTGCATTGCCGCATTGCTGTTTCCCCATAAGATGGGGTAAAAGGCCGAAAACAGCAGGTAATTCTGTTGGAGCTACCCAAAACTCAACTAACCTACAGTGGTTGGTGATGAAGCATCTCACAATGCTTCCTCGGCACTTCAGCTATCAATAGGGCAGGGCTACGGCCTGCATCATGTGATAGTGCTCACTAGGACCTGTGGTTAAATAGGAGTAAGGGATCAAAAACCCCTTGTGTGATGAGGTGGTAAGTGCTAGTTACTGAAAAATAAGTACAGCCAAAAAGTTTGTTTTATACAGGATGCCTGCAAAATTGAAAAACCGCGGATAATAAAATGTTCCTTTTAGGTATCTTTAGATCAACTTTGGCAGAGGTTGACCATAGAGTTGCACTGGAGGACCTAGAGATTTCTTGCTAGAACATTTTTTTAATCAAATCCACAACTGTGGAGAACTGTTTGTAGTATGTTTCCTTCCACAGTGAATCACTTGGGCTACAAAGGGAGCCTGGTACTCTAAAGAGTTTTGGTTGAAAACTCCTAATTAAGAATTTACAAACATGAGACCTTGGATGTAAATGGGGTTATCCTTTCCATGTTCTACCAGTTAAAGACAAATTCTTTTCTAAAAACCTTTTGGAGCTCAGAAAAGTCAAAGATAGTGGTAGCTGTTGATTACTACATCAGTTGAACAATTAATCAAGGCGCTGATCATATTTTGGAGAGGGGTTCAGTATCTTGGAAATTTTCCTTTATAATCTGGAATAAAATTTGGTATGGAGTAGGGGTGTGCATAACACCCCAAAAATGTACCGTTTTCAAATTTGTTTTTGGATGCTCCTCCATTCTGTTTTCTGAGCTGTTGCCCAAATAGGGAGGGGTGTGCCATTTCCATTCTGGAAAGATTTGGCCCAGTGGAGACAATGAGGAAACTTTAGAGGCATGCTTCTCAGTCATTTTAGGCCAAGCAGGAGGAAACTTTCCTCTTTCTCTCATAGGCTACATGCATGACTGCAAAAAACTTGCCAACTTTCAGATTTCACCAATCCACTAATTGTGGGGATTTTTTTAAAAAAAGTTTTACCATAACCACAAGAGGGTTCTGGGAATTGTAATCTGCTGGTTGTGTCCATTCTCAGCTCATCAGAGATCATTGCTGGCTGTGTCCATTCTCAGCCGATCAAAGAATGGGTACAACCAGCACCAATTGGCTGAGAAAGTAGCTTGATAAACAGAGAGAAAAACTTCAATTCCCATCATGCACTTTGCCAGGAAGGGGCCTTTGAGAAGGAGGCTGGGAAGCACTCAACTTTGCCTTCTAAAGAAATGAAGGCAAAAGAAAGGAAAGGAGCCAAAAAAAACCCCATTAATCAAAGAAGGAAAAGGACGAGAAAGGACGTAGAGCACTGAAAGTGCTGCTCAGCCCCCATTATCTGAAAGATTTCATTATTCACGACCCATTTTGGGTTGGACTTTGGGTGGCCCTTCTCAATCCATTTTGGCTGTTCCGAATGCCAAATTAGCCAAGCTTCCCAAGGCAAAATGGATACCTGCACACTCCTAGTATGGAGTCACTGTTGCTGATACTAAAGCCACCAGCTACCCTTGACAGAATTGTGTAGTACAGGAGGTCATTTCTAAATGTCTAAACTGAAGCACGGATAGGCCTTCCATGTGCCCTAGGCACCCTAGCATGTTCTGAAGTCCCCAAGAAGTTCCCCTTGTTATAAAATCAATGGGGGTGATTTTGGGTGAACTTAAAAATCACCCTAACACTGTCAAAACTACCTAAAAATGTTGTATTTTGTTTCATCGAACCCCCTCCCACCCCCACCCCCCCGAGCAATGTGAATGTAATGTCTCCAAAATCAAATTTCTTACTTTTTTATTTTTAGTTGTGGTTACAATTACCATATTATTTTTTAAAGAACATACTAGATTGTGCATGGTTAATTTATGAAAAGTTGATTTTCCTTGCATTTCTCTTTTTTTAAAAAAAATCTTTGGGGGAATGAAGCTTTTATAAGGTTCTGAATCATCATTATTCATCCTTTGGACTGAATGTGGGGTTTGATCATTTGTCTACAAAGATAAAAAGAACAGTGTTGCATATGATCAAAATTATTTTTTTTTCTTTCTGGCATATGTTTGAATTAAGGTTGCCATCTTTTTATGGATGGATGTCTTTGAACTGCCACTTGTCAGACAACAGGTAAAGCTTTTTTGCAGTACTGATGTGCAATAGGGATGAAATTCTTTGTTAATTTTGTTCTCAAAGGAATCAACAAGTAATTTTAGCAATTTTCACCCTGCTGTGAGAAACTCTTTGAAAAGTGTGCAGTTTTCAAAGACTATTCATGTTTTGGGTCTGTTTTGTGCAAAATCCACACGTGATTGCTTTGTGATGAGGGGAAAAAAGCATTTTCTACATAGGACAAAGCATTTTCTGAGCAGAAATCTTATTTGGCACAGTGTTCGACTTTTGGGATTTGCTATGACCAAGAATGACACCAAAATCCTATTTCTAAGGACAGACATTGCCAGTTGCAGGGTATACCGAGCCAGACTGCTGTGGCAGGACCTTGGGAGTCTCCAGATGCCTGTCTCAGCATGCACCATGACCAAGAAATCGGTACAGTCACAATTTCCCAGTATTTATTTATTTATTTATTTCAGTTACTTCTACCCCGCCCTTCTCACTCCTGAAGGGGGACTCAGGGCGGCTTACAGACGGAGGCACAGTACAATGCCTATATCAGTTATAGCATCCATCATCTGCTCTTGCAAGATCTGGACCAATATTTTTCTACAGTCAATGCTGCTGTTAAAAGGTGCAGAATGAGCCTCAAACTGGGAAGTTTCCCATCAGTCCAGCATTTTCCAATCAGGTTTCTTTCAATATTCAAAAAGCAAGTGTTTCCAACATTTTTCACTATTTTCTAATGTTCTTTACATCTTTAATGTGTAGTGCAGGAAAAAGCAGATCTATTCGAATCATGCTTACCACACAGATGTCATGCTAACCACACTTCTACACGACCACATAAATCCAGATTATCTGCTTTGAAATGGATTATATGGCAGTGTAGACACATATAATCCAAGTTGAAGCAGATAGTATGCATTATCAGCTTTGATAATATGGATTATATGGTAGTATAGAAGGGACCTAAGAGTGTATGGTTGAGGAACTGCTGCAAGAAAGGAAAACTCAGTAGTTCATTTTGAGCACCAGAATGGAATTCAGCTCACAGCCCTGCCATAATGAAGCGCTGGTTGCAGCGACTTTTGTGTTTCTTCAAAATATACTTTAGGGAGAGCAGCCATGTGTATATTACTCAACTATTGTTATTTAATGCTTGCTAATCCACAGCAAGTCGTTCACAAATCTATCTGTAGAACCATTGACTTTCTGTTTATCCCTCCTGTGTAGAACACACACGCAGCAAAAAGAATGAATCTGTTTGTGGGTTATTCTGTGCTTTCCAGGCTGTATGCCATGTTCCAGAAGCATTCTCTCCTAACGTTTCACCTGCATCTATGGCAGGCATCCTCAGAGGTTGTGCAGGCGAAATGTCAGGAGAGAATGCTTCTGGAACATGGCCATACAGATGGAAAAACACAGAACAACCCAGTGATTCCAGCCATTAAATACATTGAATTTGTTTGTATTTCTATATTCTAAGCAGAATCAACATTTAAGTTATCACCGGTGTTGTTTAAAAGATATAATAACATTGTCTAGAACACTGAAGAAGAAAAGGAAAATTAGCTTTCCTGCTGCACTGGTTTTTCTCAAAATCTACTCACTTCACTTTAAGAGTGTTACAAATTCAATTACAGGTTCAGAATTATGTGCTTTTTCTCCCAGTAGCACCTCCTGTGATTAATTATTATAATGGGCTTGAAATAGCTGTTATTGCAGGACTGTCTTAGGTTCCAAGAGCCATAATCCCTGCCTGTCAAAAGGCTGGGGTTATAAAAATATACACACTCTGTAATGAGCAAAGGGAGAACAGCAGAAGGGTGGGGATGGATGGGGGAATCAAGGTGGTTATTTTTATCTGCAATGGGGTGGTGCGATTATCTTCATTGGCTGACTGGTACCTGAAGGGATTCAGGTCAAAATTAAGCTTTTCTCCTGAAGTACACAATTAAAGCTCATTGCCAGTGTTTCAGGGCAAACTGACATTAACTGGGAAAATACATGCTTGCAGACAGATGCACCTCTGGAAATAGAAGCAGAAGATTTCCTCCCTGGCTCCATTGTACTTTATCAAATGTGACAACTTCCACTTGAGATTAGCATCTTGGGTTAAAAAAAGATTATTTTTTTAAAAAAAAAAAAACCAACCTTTTTCACTTGATGCAAGCAATTACCATATAACATGCAAGCTAGAAACAACTTGACTCTTATTAGTTTATCTCATTCAAATACCCTGTTTCCTCAACTTGATGGAGATGCAAAAAATGTGTCCCACCTCCCAAGAAATCACAATGCCTGTTTTATAGTCTTCTGTATTGGTTCAGGAAATAATGTTTAAGTCTGGGTCCTTGAAATTTCCTTTTATCGGTGAAAATATAACAATGTATTTGCAAATGCCACAAAGAGTAGCAATAATAAATATTCATCAACCAGATTTTTTTTTACCCAGCTCAAAATATGCACTGCTGTGTTTGCAGACTCAATTTATTATTTGTTTGGCTTCCTGTGAGATGGAAGTCATTTTAAATATCTCTATTCTGCTTGGTGTGACCACAATGAGAGTTAGTTTGCTTGTTTTTGTATACTTTCAAGTCATTTCTGACTCATGACAATGCAAAAGTGAACCTTTTACAGGGTTTTCTTGGTGAGATTTGTTCAGAGAGTGTCTTTGTCTTCTGAGGTGAAGAGCCTGACTTGCTCAAGGTCACCCAGTAGGTTTCATGCCTGAGCGAGGATTCAAATCTTGTTCTCCAGAGCTGGAATCCTAGGCTTAAACCACTACACCAGATTGATTCAGCTCACTACTTTAATCTGTATCAAAAATACATTCTAGATCAGCCTATTCAAACCCAACATCTTCCAGTTGGGTTGGACAATAGTGATCATCATTCTCAATCAGAAGCATACTGCTGGAACTGATAGCTTTGGTCCAACATCCAAGAAGTTGCAGGTTGGAAAAACCCATGCTAGATCATTATATTGTGCTTTAACTTTATGCTATTTCCATCCTTTGCTGTTTCTCTCTTAATACAGTGGTGCATATCTTTTATATTCTCCACACGTAGCGCCTATTAGTGTTAATAGAAAACATGCCTCAGATCAGAAAGGGCACCGGCTCTCTTCCTCAACACCACCTCGGCTAATGGCTTTCATATTTGATAAGAAGAACTGAAACCACGAGTGGAAAGAAAAAGCTAAATTAGGTCCCGTTATTCCTGTTATAACTCTGTAAGGCTCAGACACAGAGGAGAAGGAGAAGAGTGTTGCTTTTGAATTCCCGTCCATTATGTAGCATTGACAACCACAGGGTTACTGGTGGGGTTTATTGTATCTCAGAAATATGAAATTAATTTTCTCACTATTTAAATTCAGTAGTTAGTCTGAGGGAGGGACTGCTGAAAATATGCCTAAGAAGTTTGTTTGCAATGGATGAGGAAGGGAGAAACTGAAATACAATAGTCTCTGTGTGTGCGCACACACATATGAACTTTTCTGCTGTGCTCTCATTTTATGCAAGCTTCGTGTGTCTCATTTGAATGGCATTCCATGAAGACTGTCCTGGATAGTTTATTTTTCTGTTGGGAAATTATTAATCTGGCAGCATTATTAAACTTTGTCATCTGTTATTAAGCCACTGTAATGTGCTAAAGTTTCCAAGGACCTCTGGCTGATATTTTATGCATTTATTCACTGATTATTCCAGACAACAATAGAAGGTTCTTCAGTGCTACACCAAGCCTGGTGTTTTAACTGCTCTTTTCCCATTGTGTTGTGGAAATTCATTGTGTTTCAGTGTGAGTTCCATTAGGAATGAATAGCTTGGGATCTGAGCTAAAGATTAAGGAAGAAAGTAATAGTGAATGAAAGCCAGCTAAGCCATCTCTGTTCAGCATAAAGTTTTATTTGGAAGATTCTATTCCTGTTGAATAGGACATTATAATTCTCTAGGAAATTTGATAGTTTAACAGAAACATTTTAACTTCCCCTGGAATTCTTTGGAAAAATTGATCAAATATGTGCACATATATTTACCTCAATGGGAAACTAAGGTCCAAAAAAAAAAAAGAGTTATGTTTTGTGTCCCTATGTTCCTGTACACACAGGAACACAATACATAAACACATCAGAGCTTGGGGTGTTGAAAATGATTGATAATGACTTATTCATTAGTGTTACTCGAATCCAGTGATCCATCAATGTAATGTGCACCCTGAAACAAAAATAAAATAAAATAATTGCTGGTGAATTTAATGTGCAGAGGCAAAAAGTGTACTTATAATTTAGCCAAAAAAGGTGTGTGTTACAGTAGCTACTAGGCACATGCAAAAAATTCAGAAGTGTCAGAAATTGTAAGAAAATTGGAAGATTTTTAAGTCAGAAGCCATATCTGAAGTATTTGCATGGCTCACATCAAATATTTTAGAATCAAATCCTACCTCATATGTTTTTGTTTTAGTTTTGTAAATCTTGGAAGGCTCCCAAAGTCAGTTCCATAATCAGTGCAAAGAAGCAAAGCTAAAAACAAAGCCAAAAAGGCTGCCTTAGTGCCTTGCCTTTCCTCTGTAAATTAATGGTGTCTTGCCATTGGAAGCGGGGAATAGAGGGAGCAGTGTTTTTTGGGAATAGCACAGAACACTGGGAAATGTAGTTTGGGAAGGTGAGAAGCCCTATGAGAGAATCTCAAAAGCCTTGCCCTAAACTACATTTCTCAGAATGCAATTCACTGCTCAACATCAGAGAGATTTGCCCCTTCGTGGCCTGCCAGAGTTCAAATAAATTTAATATTCTACACTATGATTTTTGTTCCTGGGTTATAAATGTCATTTCCTAATTAGTTCTATCATAAAAAACATTAAGTATATTAAATTGCAAAAAATTTGTCTTTGTGCGAGTGACATCGTGCTATAGCACATTTTGCTTTAGCATACTATCCAGTCCACCAACTTATCATTTACCCATTTAACAAAGTTTTTGATGCAAAAACAAAAATCCTAGAGTAGAACCATTTCTTTCAAAGTAAGGACTACACAATAGAACAGGAAATAATACTTTTAAACTAGGGACATATTTTCTTTATTATTACAAAAATGTTGTTTATGGAAACTTTGAAAATTACCCAAAAATCCACGGATAAGTGAAACATTCTGAAATGTGGTGGGCTTAAGAGTGATAAAAGTGTTCTACCATTGTAGTAAGTTTCACCCCAGTAACGTTAAAAAATGAGGGAGAAAGGAGTCTCTGAAATTTCCCCAATTATAGTAATTATGCGCAATTACTATAACGAAACAGTAATGGAATTTAGTGACTCTCATTATAGTTACAAATCTTTCAATAGCTATACTTTAAAAGCAGCAGTAGTAATTTTATTGATTAGCCCTTAGGCCATATCACAATAAGAAACAGAACAACAAGACCTGACAAGACCCGATCACACTCCACGTACTTTAAAAGCAAAACACCAGCACCCCCTAGTTTTGTAATGCTGGTTGAACCATTGTAAAATGAAATTGCACATGCCTGGTGACTACTTGCTATGTGTAATTGTCTCTGAAGAGGCCCTGTTGAATGGTACTGAAGACTACAACCTTGAAATATGTCACTGGGAGCTCTGATAAGCAATGAGGGTAACATTCCCCCTTTTTAATAATACTTATTGCAGAAATGGGAGACTGGCACCTTGACAAGGTGAAGCAGTAGAACATGTGGTATAAATCATATTCATAATATGACATTAAAAACACTGATTTTTCTTTTCACTAGAAAATGCCAGTGAGATAAGGCCACTCAGTGTGAAGGATATTATAACCACTTCAACACAATAGCTCTGAAGAGCCCAGTGTGAGGAGGTTTCACCTTAGGAAGAGCCATTATTTCTTTGCCTATCTTCAAAAGCTGTCTCTTATTTTAGTTGACTCTTACTGTCTCAGCATTTGCACACCTCCTTGGGAGGTATAATGAGCAATCCTGTCAAATGGCAAACCCTTTTTGAAAAAGCAGGGGGGGGGGGTATTATTTTTTTTTTCATTTGAAACCAATAGATGTTTAACTTAAATGTAAATATCCATCAAAACTTTAATAATGAAGATGTCTGTTAACATGAATATAGTCACAGAAAACACCACAAAGAACCTAGAATAATTGACATGGCTTTCAAGTGAGTCAGGTCCATTTTTAATTGGGAGAGATGTCTTTGTTTAGCTCTTGATTTGTCATAAGCAAGTCAATGTGGTACTAATAATGGGCAGATCCATGAACTAATATGAGGCCAGAACATGAAGCTAGCAATACAACAAGACAATGTAAACAAATGGTTTAGTTATCCACTTTTCCAGCACAGGACGTCAAATTTTTCTTGAAGGTCTTGTACTGTTCCAAAGGAAACTGGATATGGAGTGCTCACTGATATTGAACTAGAATTTTATTAAATGTCAGTCTTCACATAGTACCTATAGCTTACTTGTTACTCATTCACAGTTATTGAAAATTATTGGAGGAGTGGTCTATATTTATTTTAGTACATACTGGTTGAAATTAGTTGTCATATTTCTCAGATATTTTGGGTTCATGATGCAACACAAAGTAAACAGATTTTCTGTTAACAAGATTTCTTCTTCCAGTAATTATTTTTTTCTGAAAACTTCGGGATTTGCATGTACATTAATATGAGGAGAGGAAAATTGTGGCTTTCTGGGTATTGTTGGACAGAAATTCCCATGATCACGAAGCAGTTTAGCCAAGAGCAAGGGATTATGGGATTATAGCTGCTATCCAAAAACTCTGAAGTTGTTCACTTCTCACTTATTCCAGTTCAACAACAGTGAAGAATAAACAAGCAACGATAAAGCCAAGCTATAAATAATAATAATAATAATAACAACAACACTTTATTAGTACCCCGTCACCATCGTCCCAAAGGCACTCAGGGTGGCTAATAATGCACTCAAGGTTTCACACATAAAATAGAATTTCATATCATCAATAATATATACAATTTGGCTAAATACACACAATGGACAACATCCATTGATCAAATGAAAAGTTTAAAAAATTCTAAAACAGAGTCATACCCAATGTGGATTATTGGGTTTCTTCAAACATGAACTAAAGTGCTAAATAACAATGGCTGATGTCATCACATGATCATAGTACATTACTGTACTATGGCCTGTATAAATAGCCATAGATACCCACACAAGTAACAGTGTATAGCAAAATCTTTGATTTGAAACTAAGTTTTGTTTAAAATACAAATATCACTCTGTGTACAGTGAAAACTGCACAATAACAGCTGATTCTTCTACTGATAAGCTTGCGGTCTTTGTACAGCTAATGGGATAGGGTGCAGGGAAGGTAGGATGCTTACAGTTGTTTTAGGAAAGATATCTACATCTATAAACACCCAGCCTACAAAATTAGGCTTGTTATTTATAGGTGTAAATACTATGTCCAATTATTTATATCACATAGTTATTAGTTCGGCACTACCAGAGTGATAGCTGCATTATTCTGTTGCAGCAAAAGTAACACAGATTATAATGTGATGTGTCAAATATTAGCAATCAATCAATCAATCCAAGTTTTATTTGCTCCTAGTTTTTGTGGACAGCAGTCTACTTCATCAGAAGCATGTGTGACTCCCTCTCAAATGGAGGCTAGCTTTTTACTTCCCTGAGGACACATGATAGGAAATAAATCTGTCCCTTGGTTCCTGTAATTGTATTAACACTGACAGGAAATGTTGGTACAGTATTTTTTTTCCTTCCCAACCAAAACACAATCAGCAGTATCACCACAATTCCTTTTGTTTATTACACTCACACATCGTGTATAGAAAACAAATCTAATGTGTCTTGGACGTAGACATACCGATCAGCATGAAATGGAGCTACTGCCAACCAGATGCTTTATTCTGAGCAGCAAGGCATCCAGCAAATGTTCACCAGACTCAACTTCCAACAAGGCTTCCAGGAGCAAACAGAAAGTAAGTCCAACTCATGGGACAAACTCTCCCCAGTTATACTCCTCTGGGAGTCACCCAAACTAATAAACCCTGTTCACCTTACCTGTGGATACAATTAACTCAGGTGTGTTTTTCTCTTAACACACACACCTGCACACCCGGTAGTGATGATCCCACTGCAACTTTGCCATATACCTCAACACAACCTGACTTGGCTAATAAAAAGCTTCCCTATGCATCAACCTTGTACACATTTTTGTAGGTACTTTTTTGTTGTTTTTATTGTTTGTTTGTTTTTTTTTTTTTTTTTTTTGCATTCATGGTAGTGTGACAACTTTTTCTTAACATAGGGGCAAAAAGGTAGATCCATTTTAAGGGGGAACATAGATTGTGTGTCCATCTCCCTTCACAGCAGAGCAATATTTCAGCTTTCAGTGCCATTTAATTCTTTATTAGGCTTTGTGCCCCATGATATCAGCTTCTAACATGAGTAGCAAAGTATTTAGTAGAATACATTCCACCTCTGGATTTTTTTTAAAAATAGCATGATATTTAGAACCAGTACTAAAAATAAAGAAGCAAGATAATTCAGTTCTGGAGAAATTACATCCTAGTTCAGTCTTACATCACCTCCAATGGCAAGAGATCTATATGGTGTTCCTGGTCCATGTGAATCCCATGGTCTGCTATCTCAGGTTGATGTACCCAGTGGTTACGGTGGAGTAAGAATAACAAACAGTATGCAGGTCACTGAGTAACTGTATCCATTCCCTAATGTTTGTCATGCCAAATCTTATTGCAGCTCTAACCAAGAAAACTATGATTCCTTTCATATTTCCAATATATGATTTATGTGGGTGTTATTCCTTCCCAATGCTCATAATTGCTAGGATTGCAAATTAGATAGATAGTTTTTAGAGCATTACTAGATCAGTATAAAATACCACTGATGACAACCAGCGATGAATGTAAAACCTAGCATGCTGGAGAAGTTCATACATGGACAGTTGGGAGTGTAAATAACTCTCTCAATTTAAAATGTCTCATGCTAGTTAGAATGAATCAGAACCCTCTAAATTTGGGTCTTCAATGAGCTTTCTTGTGTTTAGGCTTATAATTCATCACCTCCATTTCTGTCAACCAGCCAGCCCTCCCACTGTTCCTTCTTTACTTTCTCTTATGTTAGTCCAGAATTTCAGGAGAAAAAAAAAACCTTCAAGTAGCACTTTTTAAAAGCAATGTTATTATATATTTGGATGAGTCAAGGCACTGATTAAATCATATTTCTCTAAAGTTTTCTTCCTAGAGCATATCATTCTCTTACTCAGGTGACACACCACATCTCAAGAGCCACTAGGCTGCAGAAAATGGTATTTGCATAATATAGCATGCAGATAATTATGTGTAACAGATTCTTTACTCTGAATGTGAGGAAATCACACTAGGGAAGAAATTTCTACTAATTTAGGGAGCTTGGTGACAAACACAATATACAGGCTTGTGCTGAAAATGTCATGCACGTCAGCACGGCATATTGCAGTATGACATGTGCAACCAGATGTGAGCATTTAGAAGAGGCTGAAGGGTGGAAGGAATTTCCATCTTCTATGATATATGTGATTAAAGACAACATTAGTTGGCATGTGTGTGGAGAGGAGTTTTTAATCAAAGGCAGCATCAATCAGATTGCAGAATTAACTATTAAAATCAGATTAGCAATTGGAAGCTGGTGGCAGAGGCTTGAAGTTCGAAACAAAGCAGTTTTTTAGTGTAAGAAATTTTAGTAAATCTATTCATGTATAAATCTAGATACTATAGTAGACAAATTGACCCAAAACCCTAGGTCGACTTATCATGTAAGTACAATACCTTATTTCTAATTTTAAAAGGAATCATCTCTGAGTAGAGTGGGAAAAAGCAAGAACTTAGTCCACCCTGGGGGAACCTAAAAGGAGCACCAACTCCAGATACTTTTTTTGTCATGACCCTGCTTCTGTCTTTTTTGAATGCAGCGATGTCTAGAGGCAGCTGATCCCATCTCCACAGAATGCCCATTGATCTATCCATGGGTCATATCATCATTCTTAGTTTTGGCCCCAAAACCTGCCCTCAAGTTACACATGAACATATATGGTGTGTGTTTCTACAACATCCGGCTCAAACCCAAGTACCTGGCCCAGGTCTTACAGATGAAAATTTATTAAGTGGATTTAAGGGGAAAAAATTCTGCTTGCCATATTGTACAATCTAAGGGTGATCACATCACTTATAGGAGAGACTGAGAAATGGCTGGTTGCATTTTGAGGGTCCTTAAACAAACAGGAAATGAATAGTCCCCAGAAATAACTAATTAGTTGCGATTAGTTTTTCCCCCCATAGTGACAGAATCAGATCAACATTTCATTGTGGTTGTAATGTAGCAAACACAATTTTTCTTCCGTCCATGGTAGAACTTACAGTCTAGTTACATTTATAGTTGTGAATTTACTCCTCTTCTTGCTATATGATAGAGGAAAATATCACCTGTTGTGATTTATTGTTGCTGCTAGAAAGTGTGACTGATATCCAATGGCTGTTGTTATGATGGTTCTTCCTTTTCATTCCCCTCCTTCTCCATCCCCTGCATGTCTTCCAGATCTTACCCTGGGTTTGAATCAAACAGCATGCCATTGAACAATCTTTAGCACAATGGTATTGTCTCCTCCCAATGTTCTGCTGCAGACCTCTATGGCACTCTGGTTTTCCTATCAGGAGAAAAGTTTTATTGTACCCTAGGTCTAGATTTAACACCTGCTGTTCTTCCCTTGAAATAAAATCCTCTATACGGAGAGACCCCAAGTTATGAATAAGATAGGTTCTGTAGGTTTGTTCTTGTTGAATTTGTTTCTGTAGTATAGGGAAGGGTTGTAGTACAGGGAAGGGTTAACACCCCCGTGGTGCTTTCTTTGCTGTCTGTGCCCCTGTTCAGATGATTTCACCTCACTTTCTGTCTCTGTGATTGCTGGATTCTGAAAAGTTTAGCTTGGTGTGGAAACAAAGATTGGTGATAAAGCTTCATTGGAGACCCCCTTTTCCTCATGATAACTCTTTCAATTGTGAGTTTCTCTTCTGAGGGGTAGATTTCTAAGACAGATGTTTGTAACTAGGAGACTGCCTGTAATCTTTAGATTTAAAATGTTTCATTTTCATCTTTGACAGATTGTTTTGGCCCAGTAGGTTCACATTTTTCAACAGGAATAAAAGAGAAAA
Organism: Anolis sagrei; assembly: GCF_037176765.1. NCBI lineage: Eukaryota > Metazoa > Chordata > Lepidosauria > Squamata > Anolidae > Anolis > Anolis sagrei. Next base: position 137,669,531 of record NC_090021.1, on the reverse strand, counting down.
ATGTTTAGCTCTAGCTATTCAGGCAGGAATACCCCTTCAACCTCCCTTTGACCCCTCAGTGCTAGTAATTCTTTTTCTTAGTGACAAATTCTTGCATTTCATTATTAATTTGTTACAATTGTAGCCATCTGTTTTAATGCCATGTGTTGTATTGCATTTTAATTTTTTATTGTATGCCACCCTCCGAGGGCTTATCCTGAAAAGCAGTTAATAAATAATGCAATAAACAAATAAACAAATAAACAATATTCTTTTCATTATTTATTCAGCAGAAATATATGCATTTTATAACTTACATGCACTGTACATTGTTCCTATCTTCACTATAACCATTGCATTTGTTTCTTCCTGTAATAGCAGCAACAAAACATCTCATCATGTTGTGAGAGCCACAAGGACAAAGATGGTCCACCCAGTAACCTTCATCCCCTGACCATGTGAAAAATTTGAATTATCAAAACCTTTAAGTTTTTAAAGTTACTAGTTGCTTTTGTTAGTTCTGAGGCTGTAATAGTTAGCAGCTTAGTTAGAATTTTGGAAAGCAGTTATTTACTTTCCATTTCCTAAAAATATGCACAACCACTTCTGTAGCCCCCTCCCTCCCAATTTCTTTTAACCATATCACACTACAGTAGAATAGTTTATTTCCCCAGAACAAAGATTGAATATGAAATGGGTAAACAAACAAAAACCTAGCAATTTATTACTCATCATCGCAATATCAATTTGATAAATGTAAACTAAATCAAGTAGATTCCATTTGGTTCAGGTTTCTCTTTTTTAAAAAAATGAATGCACACCACTAACTGAGGCAAGGATATGGAGGATGGTTGAATGGTCAATGAGAATTCAAATTCTAGTGTTCCAATATTTTAGCTCAACACTTCCACCATGACTCTATGCTGCCTCAATTCCCACATATGTCATGAAATCCCCATTCAAATGTCTATCAAATTACTACTCACTACCAAAATTCCATACCTTCCCTCCTACCAAATACCTGCCTGCCTTAGTGTATACTATAAATAATTAAGGGCCTTTCTAGACACTCAAAACCTCTGATGGGTTCTGGATTAACCTGAGGTATCCAAACAATGCCTCAGGTTTATCTGGAGTAATCCAGAATAAACTGGGATTTTCTAATTTACTTCAGACTAAGAAACAAACACCTTAACATATTGGGACCTTACTGTAAGGTCCGGAGCTGTTGAAGTGTTGAGCCTGTGGGCATTGACTCTTGGGACCACTTTCCAAGATCCTGAGGGCCAATCCCCATTGCCATCCTGGTTCTTTAGACTCTTAAGTGCCCGAGAGAGTGAGATGGAATCCTTCCCCTCGCAGCCTCTATCAAATCAAATCATTTATTTCAGTCATTGACCAGCACAGGAAATAGAGTCACATTTTCATACAAACTTGGTATGTTTGGTACATTAAAGATATAAATATAGCTACTGAAGCACAATATGGGTGAGGGAGCAGAAAGGAAGGGGAAAAAGGGTAAAACCATACAATGCCCAGATCCATCATCAAATTGTAGATTCATCCTCTATTTGTCCTATAAACATACGATGATTAATCTAAAATGATGTGTCAGGAGCTTTCTCCAAGGGGGCTGAAGATACAAACAGGCCTTTCCAATAAGTCTAGAGGGAAAATTGGGGGCTGGTGGCTGGCTAGATGCCCTCCCAGACCTACTTCTGATTGATCTGGGAGGGCATGTAGCAACACACACCCCCAGAAGAAACCTGGGATTCAGGTCCTCTATGCAATATAAATGTTGAAAGGAATCAGGATTTTAAATCCAGTTACTTTTACAATTTGGGTCTGTCTGGAAGAGCCACTATAGAACTATACATTGCCTTAATTTATCTCATAAACACAGAAGCATTTTTTTTAAAAGTTCTCAATATCACAATGGCCTTCAGATGGTTTTAAGCCAAATGAGGCCTTCACATTAATGTTACCCCAAAACATTTGCAAGGTATCAAATAGGGAAAAACTGCTATCAGTAAATTATTGAATCTTTCTTGTAGTCTGATGCTACTAAGAACTTCTTCTCACTTACCAACAAAATTTCCATTGAGTTAGATCTGACACTTGTTTTTCACTAACTTTTGGAACTAAATCCAAACATGACCCCATTTTTTCTACCACATCTACTTTTTAAGGAACAGAATACCCTCTCTTTGTCCCAAAAATCATACAAAATGTACATATAAAGGAAAATGAAAAATTACCTGAATGTGGTATTTATTTAGACTTTTTATTCACACAAAGTCTAGATATTGTTACTGTAAGTCAAATTGTGTACATGTAGTAAAGCTCTGCTACCAATCAAACATATTAAGGTTAAAATTATGCATATAGCTTTTCATGGAATGTTTAAGCTGATAGTAGACTAGGATGTTCTATTTTACATTTATATAATAATAATAATAATAATAATAATAATAATAATAATACATGGCTGTGTCTCACAAATGGAACTCTGAAAGAGGAGTCGGAGAGCCTGATTCTGGCAGGCCAAGAACAAGCCAGAATTGAAAAGTCGACAACAGATCCTAAATGTAGACTCTGCAAGGAAGCATATGAAAGAATAGATCACATCCTCAGCTGCTGCAAGAAGATCTCATAGACAGACTACAAGCAGAGGCATAACACCATTGCTCAGATGACTCATTGGAACTTGTGCCACAAATAGCATCTGCCTGCGACAAAGAACTAGTGGGATCATAAGCTGGAAAAAGTTACAGAGAATGAACATGCCAAACTCCTCTGGGACTTTCGGATTCAGACAGACAGAGTTTTGGAACATAATACTCCTGACTTCACAGTCGTGTTAAAAAAACAAAGTATGGATTGTCAATGTTGCAATCCCAAGTGACAGCAGGATTGCAGAGAAACAACTGGAAAAGCTGGCATGATATGAGGATTTAAAAATTGAACTGCAAAGACTCTGGCACAAACCAGTAAACCAGTAAAGATGGTCCCAGTGGTGATCGGCACACTGGGTGCAGTGCCTGAAGACCTTAGCCTGCACTTAAACACAATCAGCATTGACAAAATTACCATCTGCCAGCTACAACTTTATACAACATAATCTATCAAATAAATTATATCAACATGAAGCATCAAATAGAAGCATCAAATTGCCAGAGCTGACCACATTTCTTGGAGGTATATAAGTTAACTATTTCCAGAAATCTTAACAGGGATAGCAAAGTAAACAAGGCCCGGATACGGATAGCAGATATTGATCAAGGGTATAAACATTGTTATCTAATCCTACTCTTCATAAGCCAGTGAGCAGAAGTTTGTTTTCAGTTGTTTTTGAAAGCAAAAATGGAGGGAAGGCATCCTCATTTCCTTTGAGAGTTAGTTTGGGGTGGCGGGGGGGGGGGGGGGGGCAATCGCAGAGAAGGCCTTTTCTCTCATTCCCATCAGCTGTACTTGAGATGGGGATGGGACCTAGAGCAGGGCCTCCTCCGATGACCGCAGTGTCCAAGTTGGTCTATAAGGGGAGATGTGGTTAATCAAATAGCCTTGCAATATCCTGTTACAGCCTAACATTTTCACTATACAAAAGTTACAGTCACTTGAATGGTTTCTGGGCTCTTGCCAAATCACAGGTATACCAAATAGCAACTTATCTCAAGCTCCCTTTGTCCACATCTGTAAACTCTCAACACACTGCTTACCCACATTGATACATGCTTACTTTGAATATTTTGAAAATATTCAAAATAGGTTTGCCTGACAAATGTGCTGATGTTTGTCCTTTGCTCGGGAATGGTGAAACTACCTCAGATATAACAAAATGAATCAGGTTTTTTTAGGCACTTACGATGAGAAATAGTAGGAGCAGACATGATCCGATGAAAGGGAAATAAGTTCGTATGTAAATTAAAACATTCTGCTAACTTCTTGTATACAGAAAAGAACTCAGATAACACTTTGGAATATGATTCACTATGTAGAGCAACACAAAACCTCTTACCATATTGTTTCATGTGTAACTGAATAGCCTAGACAAGTATGAAACTTTTGCTGGTCTTCAAGATCGTTCCCTACCCCATTAAAGAAAGGTTTATTCTCAGCCAGTAGGAGAGCACTAGTGCTTCCCTCAATGATACAGCCTAGAGTGGTCGAATTATGATAAGCTGTAGAGAAAAAACTTGACCTGATGGAAGAAAACAAATTGCAGTTTTGAAATCAGCATGCCTATTTAAGTCTAAAACAGCTGAAAAATTGAACACAGCAGGAATTATGTTATAAATGGTTCCCCAGTGATTTGACATAATTGCTTAGAAGAATCCCTACTTGGGTGCCCGCTTGGGTGACCTCAGGTAACTCACATTCTCTCAGCCTCAGATGAAGTTAAAGGAAAACACCTTCTGAACCAGTTCTGCCATGAAAAATCCCATAGTTTTCATGATGTTAGAAATGACTTAAAGGCATGCAACAACACTAACAAACGGGGAATCACACATCTTGTTTTGAAGAATAGCACCATGAATTAAATTAAATCCAAATCAATAACATATCAAGAGATTAGGCCCATGCTACACAAATCCCTTTTACTCTTTTTGCTCCATTCCATGCCAATTTATTTTTTACTTTTCAAGGAGAAGGGTAGCCAGTGTATATCAGAGAACAAAACCCAAACCTAAAATTAAGTGCAAAACCATTTAAAGAATCAACACCCACTAGCTGTGAAGAATATAGCGCAAGTTATTATTTTTATAAACTAAAATGACACCTTTTTTCCAAAATGCATTTGCTAAATCCTAGAAAATATGGAAAGGAATACAAAACATATAATTGACAAAAAAATAAGCTTCTGAATCAAATCGAAGATAAGACAGTAATGTTGTTAATTAGCATTAAAATTTCAATGTCACTTATGTTTTATATTACAAATGTGAGAATCAAGCTTGATGGAATCACTTAAAAGCTAGACTGGGTTTCTTTATATCAAAAAGAAAACTGGCTGTTCCCAGTCTTTGAAGTCATATATTCAACAAAGCCTTTTGGTATCTGGCATGTGGATAACCAGTTCTCTCAAGGGAAATATGAGAGATAATATCGGCACACTCAAGCAAGTAATCAATTGGCAAGGAAGAAGCTGAACAGCAAGCAGTCCCACACTCACCTACACAGATAAATAGGGTCAAACAGAACATGAAAAAGACTTTGTTATCTTTGTTAAAACATATAAAATGAGCTTTACTTTCAAATACCCAAACAGAGCCCTTCCACACAGCCCTGTATCCCAGAATATCAAGGCAGAAAATCCAACATTATCTGAGTGTGGATTCAGATAACCCAATTCAAAGAAGATATTGTGGGATTTTCTGCATTGATATTCTGGGATATAGGCCTGTGTGAAAGGGCCCTCAGACACATGTCATACAGAAAAAGAGAAAAGGGTTGCAAGTTGGTTATGCAGGAAGATGTTGAGTGTGATACAACAAACAAATGGGAGATCACCATAAAATAAATTACCAATTGATGCATGTAGTCATGTAAAGGTGGTTAATTCTAACACAATTTATTTACTGAGCCGTGAAAAATCTACACAGCAAAGAGAAACACATAGAATATAAACTATCTGAAAAGGGAAAGGGAAAGGTTTTCCCCTGACATTAAGTCTAGTTGTGTCCGACTTTGGGAGATGGTGCTCATCTCCATTACTAAGCCAAAGAGCCTACGTTGTCCTTAGATGCCTCCGAGGTCATATGGGTGGCATGACTGCATGGAGTGTCATTACTTTCCCGCTGAAGCGGTACCTATTGATCTACTCACATTTGCATGTTTTTGAATTACTAGGTTGGCAGAAGCTAGGGCTAGCAGCGGGAGCTCACTCCACTCACCTGATATCAAACCTGTGGCCTTTCAGTCAGCAAGTTCCATAGATCAGCAGTTTAACCCACTGCACCACCAGGTTACTGGGCAGAATTTAAGTAATCAAATGCATGTGGAAAGGAAAAATTATTCAACATACATGTCAATACTGTGGAAACTTTCTTACCACTGACTAGCAATGCACTCTCAACATGAACTAGAAATTCCAATATTATGAAAAATACAATAAAAAGTGAAGGTCATTTGCATGATTATACTATTAACCAGGGAAAAGGTCCCAAAAAAGTTTAGGAAGTCTCCAAAGGTCTATGCTCAAATTGAGGATGTAATTCTTTGTTGATTTAATTCTTGAAGGAAGGTATAAGTAATTTATTAATTTCCTTCACAACTCAGAACTAATTGAATACAAAATGTGCATGTGAAAGTTTTAAGGAGGGTTTTTGTTTGCTTGCTTGCTTATTTTAGTAAATGGACAACAACAACTAACTTTTGTGCACAAGAAACAGAATTTCTTTTCTGGGCAAAAAAATTGCAAGTAGTGACTTGTCTAGAATTTTAAATCAAAAAATCAACCCAAAAAACCTGGGTAGACTTATTTATGGGTCACTGGGAATCCTGTGCCAAATCCAGTAAAAAAAGAGCAATCCCATTCTCTGAGTAGATTGGCAAAAGGCAAGATCTTAGCCCAAAAGTATCAACCTCCTTTACTCTCTGGCTCTTTGAATGTCCTAGCAGGGAAATGACAATGGCAGCACCTAGTGTGGCTGGCTCCCTTAGGTGGCATTGATGCTTTCCCATCTCAATGGCCCTTGATTTATCCATGGATCACACCAAAATCCACAATTTTGACCTCAAAACCTTACTTTGAGTTGTACATGAGGTCCACTTGTACATCGGTATATATGATATTCTGCACACAAACTACATTTTTTCACATAAAACAGCATTTTTGGTGCCAGAAACTGCATTTTGCATAGAAATTAATATTGTAATTAATATTGTATGATATTCTGCAAACAAACTACATTTTTTTCACATAAAACAGCATTTTTGGTGCCAGAAACTGCATTTTTGCCTAGAAATTAATATTGTAAAAATATTATTTTCAGTAGAGGAAATAGCATCTGCAGTGCACATTCTGTTTTCTTTGCAGAAAGTTCTGTTTTATGTGGGGAAAAAACCCACACAAATACATGTGAAATGAACCTTGTGAGCAATATATCCCAAACGTTTTAATCCAAAATCTTCCTTGTCGGATTTAATACTTGAGAAATATATTTTCTTGTTCCAAATATTTTCAAGTATTAATTTTATCTTTATCTCAATTTAATATTACATCTCAGTTAGAGTAGTTACATTACATCAATTAGGTTACCAAACTACAGTTCCACCTCCAGGGGATTCCAACAAGTGGTTATATCTGTTGATAGTCAAACAAAATGCCAACTTCATATTTGCCTGATCATGAAATGTCAGTATTGGCTTTCCAAGCTAAAGCTAAATACCTGTTGGAGACTCCTTTTTGGTTAGATCAGGAAATAAATCAATATTTAACTAGAAGGTCTGCAGATATTCTTCCTGAAGTAAATTAACTAGATTAGAAATAATTATCAAGGTCATCAATAATAACCTATTCACTCCCTAATGAAATGTCCAACTAAGTTTATGAAAGGAACATAACCATTAACTTGTGCATCCACCTTTCTGAATCTTCAATATTTCTCATATTGGGTTATTTCAGAGACAGAGTTAAGTCTAATTGAAGGATAATTTGCCATAGCATTACAAATTGTGGTTTAACTAGAATTATGTAGAACTTTATATAAAACCCAATCAGACAGTAAAACTGCTTTTTAGCCTTAAGACAGAGGTCATCCGGCAGCTGCATAGTAATGAGAAAGTCTGAACCTCTCGGCAGCAAAAGAGTTGGCTTTAACCCTTCCTTTTGCAAATAGGTGGATGATATTTAGGAAACCTGTTAATAAAATTAAAGTGTGTTGACATCTAACACAAATCCGATCTGATGCCAATTAACCTGATTAATCTCTGTGAAATGCTGAGATTCTAAGGTTCATAGTTTCATATGACCTTGGAGGTGGGAGGATATCATATATGGATTTTTATAGAGGAAAAAGAAAATTGGAAAAAAAAACCACATTGCAAGAGCTTGGGAAAATCCAGGGACACTTGGTCAACTACTGAGAATGATATGAACACTAATTAAAAACTGTTGAAAGCTGGTTTTATAGCAATATAATTGAAGTTAGTACAGTATCTGGGCTTATCAGCAATTTCTGATGTCTTGAAGTTTCTAAGCTCTTACTTGCTAACCAGAATGGAGATGTGTGACTATTCTTATGCTTCAATGAACAAGATGTGACCCATTACTCTGCCTTCATGCATTGTACTTAAACCTCTTCCAGCAACAAATGAAGGACGTCACACCTTGTATCAAGAGGAATTGCGTCATCTAGCATTGCAATTCCAGTTAGAAACAAGGTGTCATGCATTTGTATCTGAAACTGAGGGCCCTTCCACACAGTTATATAACCCAGAATATCAAGGCAGAAAATCCCACAATATCTGCTTTGAACTGGGTTATATGAGTCCACATTGCCATATATTCCAGTTCAAAGCAGATAATGTGGGATTTTATTCAGCTGAGTGGAAGGGGCATGAGTGTTCTGTGATTGCTTCCATGAGTCAAACAAGCACTGATACCTTGGCAAAGGAATTTTGAATACTTTAGGGTTAGCTTAGCAAAATTGCATTATGAATCCATCCTGTGATACAAATTCTGGCCTGAATCTGATTATTCAGAGGTACTCCGAACGCATCTCCACCTATGAACCGACCAGAACATTAAGATCATCTGGGGAGGCCCTGCTCTCGATCCCGCCTGCGTCACAGGCGCGCTTGGCGGGGACGAGAGACAGGGCCTTCTCAGTGGTCGGCTATGGAATGCCCTACCGGCAGACATCAGACAGGTACCTTCGCTGCTGACGTTTCGGAGAATGGTTAAGACCTGGCTTTATGAACAAGCGTTTGGTTAAGCAGTGCAACCAATCATAGGAAGACGGTAAATGGAACATAGGAATGGCACAAGGATTATGAGAACGGATCTGATTTCAATTGAGGCGTTATGTTATGTCTGTTTTGTTGATTTGTCTTGTTGATTGTTAACTGTTGTGGATTGATGCTGTTGATCCTGTTTGTTGCATTGTTATGTTTTAATTGCACTGACACTGTTTGATAATTGTACCATGTAAACCGCACTGAGTCGCCTGTTAAGGGCTGAAAATGCGGTATAGAAATAAAGCAAATAAATAAATAAATAAATTAATAAATACTCATTAAATCACTTGTTGACTTGTAAATAAATCAAACTGATTCAAAGGGCCTGCTCTAGTTGGGATTTATAAGAAAACTTGTAACTAAAACAAATAATACAGAATTGTTGATCTTGCATTGATTGACTTGCAGTGCAATCCTGTATGTATACCTCTCTGCTGTCTACAGCAAAGCAAGCAAGGAAGTATGTAAGAGGTGTTCATGAGTGGAATATACTGCCTCTGAGCAGGGTGGAGTCTCCTTCTCTGGAGGCTTTAAAGTGGAATCTGGATGGCCATCTATTGAGAGTGTTTTGATTGTATTTTCTTTCATGACAGAAGGTGGACTAGATGGCCCCTGTGGTCCTGTACAACTCTATGATTCTGTTTCTTTTACCTGGTTTGAGGTCAGCATCTGTGGTGTGTGTAAGCACCATCTGGTCTCTGAATCAGTTCCAAGCTTTGCAATAATCTGCATGGTGTCACTGCTTCCTCCCATGCCAGTTTCACCCTGGATGAAGTAGTCACAGTAGATGTGTGCCTGACAAAGGAGGAAAATTCATAGCACAATTCTGGAATCAAGGTTCTGAATTCCTACTCATGGCTACAGCAAAAGTCAACACAGCAAAAGGCAACATGATACTGCTGTTTTTTTCAAGTAGAAAATAGTGGGTTTTTAATAAACGTTTTTTATATTCATATAGATACATATATAGGTATATATATATATATATATAAATAATGGAAGCGCCAGCAGAATGTAGACTTTTAAAAAACGCATACACAGAGAGAGAAAGCTCATTCATTTTCATCTGTCTCTTTAACCTCTGACTGAAGCACCTTTCTACATTTACTTCAAAAAAGTCATGTACCAGCCTTGAAGCAGTCTTTTATAAAGAATAGTCTATCTTTATTCCTAATCCAGCTACTCTGGATGTTTATATTCCACTAATTTCCATTGAAAAAAATATAACCCAAAATATGTATGTGAAGTGTGTGTGTAAAGCAACTTTCACTTACACTTGGCCTTGCAAAATGCAAGAAATTGAGAAATAACAGTAGCTTACCAGCATTATTTATTTATTTATTTATTTACTGCACTTGTAGACCGCCGTTCTCAGCCCTAGGGCGACTCACGGCGGTGTACAACATATAAAAACAAATTACAATATAGGCAATATCACAAACAACAATAACAACATCACTATCAACTTGAAGCAATGTCTGCAGCTAGCATGGGCAACCTTCTTGCATCCTGAAAACCTCAAGCAAGAGTATCTATTTTAAGTCATTGGTTAATCTAAAAACAGAATACATTGAAGCTACATGATGCCTTTTGGAGCTATGAATAATAATCAGCATCCATCCTAGGCTGGCTTTCAACTTATTCAAATCAGCTTTTAAGGTTCTGGGCTGGGTTATATTTGGTTTTGTTGGAATCATTAGGAGACAAATGTAAGTGTTCAAGAAAAGGAACTACATTTTCCCTGCTATACTCTGTACACCAGAACTGGGGAATGTACATCCCCCCCCTTTTTTTTTAGCCTGAAGAGTTGTCTGTATTTGAGTAGATAAAAGCAAATTGAAGATTGAGCAAATAATGTTAGATATTTTAATTCACCCAGATATGGCTGGAGTTGTATTGCTGCTTATGCTCCCATTGTGTTGCAAATTTGAATAAACTGGGCACAGGGAAGAGGAAAAATCCTTCAGCGTCTTATGAAAGTAAAATAAGAAAGAAATCTGGTTTAGCTTTAAGCATCCAACTAGTAAATGGAACAATTCAGGCATATTCTCCATGCAGATCAGTATGATGAGAGGAAGATAAAAGTATTGTAAATATATCTAGTAGTACTTGCTTGCTTTCTGAGGGAGTAAAGGTCCTTCCTCTAACTCAAAAAATATGAAGTCCTTAAAATTTAGGACAAAAATGCTTAAACCTAGGAAATATGTGGGTATGGGAGTGTGGATGTGGCATACTTTAATCACTCCCAGATTTAGTGGCACAAAGGTAAGAAGAAAAGCTCCCAGACTTGTGGTTTGAAATTAAGCCAGATCTGTGGCTTACTGCTAAGCATTTTCAGTCAGGAGGCCCTGAAAAATAAAATCTATGTTGTTCAAGAAAAATAATACAGACTATCAACTTGCCTATTCCATTTGTCTTCCAATACCAGATTTTCCCCTTTTTTCTTTGTCCTGCCTCCCACATGACATACATATCCATACATTTTTAACAGCCCACATAAGTATTTGAGCATCAATTTTTAATATCCTACATATGTATTCATTCCTTAAGTGTTCATTTTTATCTACATTGCCCAAGGAAAATCAAAATATAATAAACTGATTGACAGTAGGAAAGGAGGATTATTATGTATGTGCTCCCTAGAGCAACTGTATGGCAGTCTTAAGCATGCTTGAAATCCCAGGGAGCAGTGTTGAGGAAAAGCCTATATGAAAGAAAGAAAAAACTTTATGTGGTTTATAAAACTAGCTGCTTAGAATTTCACATTATTAGCAGTCTGAATTCAAGAGTACTGAATTCATTGACATTAATCATTGGCTAAATAAAAGTAACAATAACCAAGTTGTCTGTATTCTGTTGATGTTTACTAAAATTATTGTGTTTATGGATGAGAGCTGTATGCTTTTATACAGATGTACTCCTCTATTTTTCCAGCATGTATCCTCTGTATCAAGGATAGCCAGGGTTCAAATCTCTATTCTATCATGGAAGCTCACCATGTAACCAAATCACAGCCTCTCCACCTTAGATGAAAGCCATGGCAAACCTACACTGAATAATTTTTCTGAGAAACTCTTATGATAGGATTCTATATGCTAGTGAATCTCAGGTGATGGTATTCCAGATGCTTTGGACTTCAGTTCACAGAATTCAGTTGCTTGACCATTGCACATGCTGGTTGCATCTTTTGCCCTCATCACAAAGACCTTGGGAATCACCACACATCGTGACGATTCCTGAGGTGCCCATTGGGGGGCATGGGGAATCCAAGTCCCCATCCCACGGGGGAAGCCTTGACTACCCGGGTTCCCCCATTGATCTTGTCACAGGAACATTCTTGTGTTGCTGCCATGGTGACATGCTCCACTTCGCCTTCCCTTTAACCACAGAGCCCTGCCAGAAGTAGCTGTGCATCATGGAATGGGAGACAGCAGGTTCCATGCCTTAAGGGAATGTGAAGTGGTGGATTCCATCAAATTCACCCCCATCTGATGAGATTGTTTCTGGGAATGGAGAAATTTAGAGGATGAATGGTGGAGAACACAATTTACTCTGAAGCTTTCAGGAAGCTCTACAGTGATCTTATAGTCTCAGAGGTGTAGTGAATTGAACCAGACAGCAAGTCCATAATTGCTTCACCACTAGCAAGCAGTTCTTTCCTATGACATCACATATGGCATCAAACCACATGATCAGAAATAAAATGTCTCTCAAAGAGCTATTTGCATGTAACAAGGCAGTGGCAGCAGTAGTGATCCTGGTGGGGCTTTGACTGACCATGTGAATGTCCTAAAGGTTCCAGAGGCTGCATTTAAGCTGGAGTTTTTCAGTGAGTGTAGATATGTCCCAAAACAAGATTCAAAGATCCAAATATCAGAAATGTGGAGTGAGATATTTGTTGTGGTAGAACTACCCATTGTGTGTGTGCGCATATTGTTTCATCTCTGTGTTTGGGTACCCTGGTGCAGGGCCATAGCTGGGGGGGGGGGGTTAAGGGTTCTAACCCCTCAAAAGGGTTTTAACCCCCCCCCCTCTGAAATCTGATTTACTCATGAATTTTAACACACACACACACACAATCTGGTTTACTCATGAATCACCAATTTATGAGTAAACAGGTTTCTTTTTTAACATGACACATTTCAGGGCAAGGTTGAACTTTTAAACCCCCTCCGCTCTGGCTAATGCCCTGCCCTAGTGCTAGGCAAATTCTTCCAAAAGAATAAATTGAAGCCGTGGAAGTGATATAGTATATTTTGTTCTCTGTGATGACAAGAAACTGGTCTCTCATCTACACAAGAGGGAAAAAACCCATACTCACCTCAAATATGCTGAGCCATCCTGCTGATATATGGTGAGTCCTGCAACAATCACACATCTTCCAGCCTTTAATCCACCACAAGGACAAGAAATTACTCTAGAGCTTCCAAGGAACTCCAAAGTGGTCTTCAGTGTTGATTGTGGACTGCTGAACTAGATTCTATGCTGTGTCCATACTTCAAACTGGCACAACTCTACCGGCTCCTTGTTGATTGCATGGTTGGGTGCCCCATTGTGACCTCAACAAAGGTGATGGGATCAGTAAATTTCTGTTAGTAAGCTGAAAAGCATTCAAACATTTAATACCCCATCTCTACCAAGAATTTGTAGTCTACAAAAAATTAAAAAACTATTTTATACTCCTGACTGTAAAGAATGTCCTTGAGTGAAGCCAATATTTCAGGATGTAAAATAAACTCTCAATCTACATGTTTCAGATTTCTTCTTCAGATTAAAATTAACCACTAGTTAGCTGTTAAGATTGCATATGAAAAGTACAGAAAGAAGTACTAAAAGTGTGAATAAATGTGGTTGTTGTGATTCTGGAAGTGATATTGTATACCAGGGGTTAATGAACATTTCTGCACCCAGTATTAGAGTAAGTCTATTAAAAATGCCCACTTTTTTTTTCTTTTTTCTGCTTCATAGTTTTCAGAAAATTACACAATTCTGTTCTCCAACACAATTATGAAAGAAGCAATCGGCCCATATTGTCTGAGTTCTAATGATGATAGCTACCTTCTTACAGCATACATGTAGGAGGACAAGCAAGACAGAGTGATAAAACAAATAACTGAAAAGAAAGCACAAATAATTAGAATAGTTAATTTGCAACTGAAAATGGAACATTAAAACAGACTTTGTAGCCTAGAAAGCCTGTAATGTGTACATTTAGAATCTGAACCTGAGGCTCAAATTATGATCAAAACTTTTCAATTAGAGTTGGATTTTTGGGAGTGGATAATACTGTGCTTTCTCAACACAGTTCTTTTCTCCTTGATTTTTCAATTTTAGATTTTATATTGTATTTTTAAATACAATTGGAATAGAATGGTGACAGTGTTATGATATTGCAATAGGAATGGGTGCAAGGATTTATTATACATATGTTTCATGCTTACTTTTCTACTTGATATCATCATCCAAACAGGGCAAAAAAGAAATTTAGAAATCTAACATGTATACATTTTAATATGCAGGCCTGTAAATAACCTTTTTTTCTAAATATAAATGAATATCACCAAAGCATAGATAAGATTGATAGAGCAATGGATAGATCAATGGATAGATGATAGATAGATAGATAGATAGATAGATAGATAGATAGATAGATGGATGGATGGATGGATGGATAGATAGACAGACTATAGTTTTGATTATAGGTATAAATCTTGCTGTAGTCAGGATTCCAGGAGAACATGTCCAATATTGACGGATAATCTTATGGATCCTACTCTTTGTTCTAACTTTTGGTCTAAATGAGGTTTTTGTAGGCTTTGTAGCATTATATATTTATCAGCATTATATTTACCTGCTTGTGCTCCCTCTCTCTCTCTCTCTATATATATATATATATAGGGGGGGGGATATTCTGGCTCTGTATTTGGATTTCAAAAACCACAGTGACTATCACAGATATATGACTTTATGACATGAAGGAGGCAAGCCAGCACTGTCGCACAATCCTGTTGCTCTGCTCTCTTTTCATGGCAAACTATGATAGCTGTAAATTGCACCATGTTCTTGTCATTTACTTGATGCAATTAGGTCATTCTGGTACTTCAAAAATACAGAAATTGCTTGGATGAGGTCAGGGGAAACTTCACGACTTACAAAATAACATTTTGGGGGAATGTGCTTGAAGCATGGTCGAAATTCTGCAATTACTATAAAAGTTGACTCACAATTTACTGGTTGATTCAATAGGTCTACTCTGGTAAATGTTTTCCTTAGTATAGAAGACTTTTAAAATAATTATCAGAACATTAGGAACTTATCAATTAGAATAGACAGATTTGATAGTTTCTCTTCATTTCACTATCATTTCATGTTATTGTTTTTAAAAAACAACCCCTCTGTTTCCCCCCTCACTTATCTCAGGTGTTATGTTCCTGGACCAACGGCGATACGTGAAATTCCACATTGTAGGGATGCCTACTCACCTTCCCCCCTCACCCTCCTTACCATCTTCTTCCTCCTCCTCTTCACCACTTGGGCCTCTTGCCACGACGCCACATGGGGCCTAAGCGGCAGCAAGAGGCCCCAGGCGGCAAAGAGGAGGAGGAAGGAGAGTGAGAGGGTAACTCTTCTTCCCTCCTCAACCATCTTACCTTCCTCATTGTCCTCCTCTTTGCTGCCTGGGCCTCATGCTATGACACCGCGTGGGGTCCAAGCAGCAAAGAGGAGGAGGAAGAAGGTGGTAAGGAGGGCGAAGGGGCGGCTTTTCTTCCTCTCTTGTCCTCCTTACCATCTTCTTCCTCCTCCTCTTTGCCTCCTGAGTCTCTTGCTGCAATGCTTCATGGGGCCCAAGTGGCAGAAAGAGGTCCCAGGTGGTGAAGAGGAGGAGGAAGAAGGTAGTAAGGAGGGCAAAATTCTTTTATATATTTTTAAAACCCACGAAATATCGAGTCCGCAATAAGCAGATCGCCAAGGAGTGGGGGACCACTATACCGTCTTTTTATTATTGCTCATATTCAATTGATGTTTTCACACCTTTGGGCTCAGTTATTTATTTCAAAAGGCTAATATTCACATAGTAGTAGTAGTAGTAGTAATAGTAGTTTATTTAATGCTTAGACTATAGGTATTTCAAATACAGGACAAACAAATTAATATAAAAACAACTTCATTAAATAAAATGCAAAATATCATTAATGTGTTTAATATGCTTTAAGCCTTCAAATATGGCTTTAACTTGTTAACTGTATTTAATAGGTTTTAATCTATTTCAATGTTTGTTGTTTCAAATCGTTTGGCTTATGTACACTGATTTTACTTATACACGACACTAAGGTTTTCTCGTTTAGGGTCAGACAGAATCTTTCAATAATTAAATAAACACACAAACACACAAACACAAGTTTACTCAAAACATAGATTGAAATGAATTACAGTTGAAACAGGCTTTGATTTTTATTTTAAGAGAATTAGCATATGCAATTTAAAATAGTCTAAAAGCAGTCTAAACATAATAATGAAAATGTTGATCAAAAGAGCCTTCAAGCAACAACCTGTTAATACTGCAAAACCTGTCTAAATAAAAGTATCTTTGTCTATCACCAATGAGTTTCCGGAGTAAAACCTGATAACCTTGCAATATAGCAAGAAAAATCAGGAAAGTAACCAAGAAAAATCCCGAAAAAGAATATCTTGAGAAGTCTTTCATGTTCAATAATCCTACTGCCAGGGCCGGCTCAACCCATTATGCAAAGTAAGCATTTGCAGTATAGTTGATTTTGCCTTGGGGCGCTCTTGAGGCGCTCTTGGGGGAAAATAGATCTTGACATATGTGAGTTGTAGTTACTGGAATGTATAGTTCACTTACAATCAAAGAGCATTCTAAACTCCACCAATGATGGAACTGAACCAAATATAGCACACAGAACTCCCACGACGAACAGAAAATATATATCAGTGATTAGTTGGGGGAGGCGCCAAAATACTGTTTGCTTACCTTTGAAAATTACCTAGGGCTGCCTCTGCCTACTGTTGTCATGAAGTGGTGAACAGAGATATGGGGCTGGGCTCTACCTGGACTTGGCAACTCAATTCAGCACCTCAAACATGGGTTGGTATTATGTTATTGAATTATGATGACATTGACCAACATTTATGCTACCATAGCTTTTATGCAGCACTCATTGAGTAAACAGGTCTACTTAACTGCCATTTCCAATGTGATCCTGGACATAGTGCTTGTTTTTAATTGCCCTACATAACATTTTTAAAAATCCTCTGTATTTTATTTTCTTTCAGCCAGTAAATGCAGCTTAAATTGCAAACATCCTTTTGTTTGAATTAATGCACCCTATTTCAGATCAAAAATACTGATTTTCCATGGTGCTTCATTTATTTTATCTGTGTGTAAGGAAAGCATCTGTGAAATAATAACACCTACCATTACTATTTATATTTTTATGAAAATATTTCTGCCTTCCTCCAGAGCTGTAGCAGTGAAGCCCAAGGGAAAAATGATTTCAACTATTGCACATGAATCATGGGAATTAGGAATTTTATTTTTTGCTTTCTTTGAAGGACATAGGGCAGCACAAGTCTTGTGCAAATGATCTGTTTAAAAATATCACTTCTAGACTAGAGATTTTGGAAATGGAATTCTCAGTGATGAAAATATCTTGAAACACTTTCTGTGTGTGTATATATATAAGGCTAACATATATTATACTAGAACAATCTTGGGCCATATCTGCACTGGCTGGTAAATATGGAGCCTGTCTACAGAAGGCCCCAGAGGTAACCACTAGGCTTGGTTGATCAAAAAATTGGTTCAAAACTCATTTCAGATGTAGGGAACACTGGTGGTTTGATTCTAAAGTCAATTCCGATTTTCACAGAAAATATTTTTTCAAAACTTTTTGAAACTTTCGAGACTTCCGAATCCTTTCATTAATGGTTTGAAAGTGTTATTTCCTGTTTCATTGGGTGGTCTTTACTTTGAAAGTAGCTGTTTTACTACAGAAGCGGGGGAAAGCAAGCAGAAGAAATTCCTCCCTTCTCTGGTTTAAAACTGGCTTCTCTGGCTGACCATGAATATCCTGTAAGGTAATGTATTCTATGACACTTTGTTTCAGTGTAAAGTGATAATATCTTTCAGACTCTTTCCTAACTCTTCCAAGTGGGGGAAAATGAAAGTACCAGGAGAACATACAGTCATAAAAATGTCTTTCATCCAAGGAGCTTGAAGGTGCATGCATGGTCCTAACACCACTGCCATCACAATCTTATCCTTAACAATAACTCTATAGAGTAAGTTATTCTGTGCTGCCTTGCCACTGATACATTGCCACTGTCATACCGGCTGGCTAAGGTCACCCAATACATTTAACAGTTGAGTGGGGATTTGAACCAGGTCTCCCTTAGGGGTATAATTCTTTGCTAAATAGTTTTTGAAAGAAGCAATAAATCACTTAAGCATTTTTCTTCCCCCCTGCTGGAATGTCTTCAAAAACTGGATACTTTTTTCACAGAAAACATTTTGAGCATAAGGCATTTCCATGCAAAATGTGCATATTTCTTCAACAGAAACCAGCACTTTTTGTACTGAAAATACTATTTCTGGACAGAAATACTACATTAAGAAAAATATTGGTTTTTTATTCACAAAAGTAAGCGTTTATGCAGAAAGAGTACCAAACTGTGAATAGTCTCACCTGTGTTACTTGACACTCAAGAAGTACCGTAATTATTCATTTAAAATTAATTTTGGATATTTGCTCCATTTCTTGTCCTGAATCTGGTGAGCACACAGGGTACCAATTGACTGGATACTACTTTAAGGTACAATTTCTTCCTCTCATTTCCTAGGAAATAAACATGTATTTGATACTGTTTTTCTGGTTTTTTGTCAACACCTTATTATTTTAGAATTCATCAGAGGTCATATTTTGGGTAAAAATTGTATATGCTAATACAAATGTATATCTGAAACTTTAGAAATAAGGTTTATAATTCAGAGACATGGTAAGGAAATACAGAGATGAAGACTATGAGTTGAGTGCGTCCAAACTATTATCAGGAAGTCCCAAACATTCTTCTTGTTATTTCCAATTTTATTTTGGAGATGCATGCATGCTTTGTTTAACTCCTGATATAATCAGAAACTTTTCATACCAGCTCCTAAGCAAAATTTATTTTAATCCAGTATATATTTGAGAGAGAGAGAGAGAAAAAAACAGAAATAAAGTTTGAGATTTTTCAATCAGTCTGGATGCACCTCTTCCCTGACACCAATTCTTTTTGGATAATTCCATTTCTTCTGGTCTTCCATCACATTTTTGTTTACATCCTTAAACAGGACTTGGACTAAATAACTCTTCCATCCTTCAATGTGTATTAAAGTATTTTTATCCTGACGGTGGAAAATAAGTAAATCCAATAATATTCTTGAAAACAATCTAAATTTCAAAACAATTTAGTCTAAAACATATTAAACAATTTAATGAATTAAAACAAGTTTTTAAAGATTAAAACAATTTCAAACCACATGTATCTTGCAATCAATCATACCTCAAAAGCTGTAGCAAAAAGCTATTATTTTATTTGCTGTTGAAAGAAAGCTAGTATTGGCATCAATCAGGCCTCCAAAGGCAAAAAACAAAAAAACAAAAACAGATTTAAATTGAATAAATGATTTTCCACTGTAAAGCAGAACACCTGGTGAACTTATCACATACTTTGAGAAGAATTCAGTGGATTCCAGATGATTTCGGGGTACCAAAAGGGATGTGTTTGTTTTCTCTAGAACCTTCATTTCAGGGCCGCCTATAAATCGCCTTGATACAGAAGGGGATTTGACTTTCCATACATCAATCAAATAACTTCTAGTTGGCCTTAGGAAACAGTTTGTTAAAATGGGAACATAATGGAGTACTTGGAGAACTGACCTGTCAGCCTTATACAACTGTTACGGTAGAATGGCTGACTCGCTTTCAGTCCTGGTCAAAGTGTTTGATAGGGTCTTTCTTTCAAGGAATGAATACACAGTATTGTGCATTCTTCAAATCCCTCCACTGCAGCACATCTATACTATGGGGAGAGGTGTATTTCCTGGCCTCAAGTAAAATGGCACTAGTTACTAAAGCAGGTCATGTTGTGCCATGACAGAGAGTGAAGGAACAAAGCATAGGCTATCTGAGACCCTACTGCCCCTTGCTTTTCCACTTTGAGGGCATGTTTTCTTGGTTTATGCATTACCAAAGGGTGTTCCATCTCTGCAGCCTTTGAGTTATTTAGTGGCAATTTTGAAATGGGTCATTAGGGTGCTGTCCAGAAAGAAGGGGACATTACATTATTTAGATTATTTTTGTGTGAACCACTATGAAACTGAATAATATGCTGCATTGGTAGCTGAGTTCAGCATCCTGATAGAGGAACTGGGGATGTTCTCGCACCAGAAAAGTCCAATGTCCCACTCAACAGTTGGTGTTTCTAGGTATTGAGATTCATAGTTTAAACCAGCTGTGTAGGTTGTCACCAGAGAACATGTAAGATTTGTTGACACCATGCAAAAAGGCATGTTAAGAAGTTCTAGGAACTCATTAGACACTTGAAGTTTGCTTTTAAAGTAGTACCTCTCAGGAGAGCCTTTCTTCCACATGTATGTAATACTATTGTGATGCCCCTTCTACACTGCCATATAATCCAGATTATCAAAGGAAATACTCCACATTTGAACTAGATTATATGAGTCTACATTACCATAGAATCCAGTTCAAAACAGATAATCTGGATTTTATATGGCATTGTAGAAGGGGTCTGAGAGTGATACAGCCCTACCATAGAATTAAATTTACAATGTGGATTAGGGAAGAACTGGACATGTGGCTAGGTGACTGAATGATTTCAGCAGGATACCATTTTAGTGAGAGGGATGAAATTTCTGGGATGTATTACAAAGTGGAACCTAAATTTAATTGACAATAAGGATGATAGGGAGATAAGCAATACCTCGAGCCCCTGGTGGCGCAGTGGGTTAAACCCCTGTGCCGGCAGGACTGAAGACCGACAGGTCGCAAGTTCGAATCCGGGGAGAGGCGGATGAGCTCCCTCTATCAGCTCCAGCTCCTCATGTGGGGACATGAGAGAAGCCTCCCACAAGGATGATAAAAACATCAAATATCTGGGCGTCCCCTGGGCAACGTCCTTGCAGACGGCCAATTCTCTCACACCAAGAGTAACTACTGACACGACAAAAAAAAAAAAGCAATACCTCGGTGATTGGGCCACCATCTACTTCACCTGGAAATTGTTTTCTAGAAGCCAGAGCTCTACTGAGAGGGTGGCATTCACTTTTCTGGGGGAAGGAATAAGCTTGGGGGCTGGTGGGGGATAGGGACTAAGCAGATGCTTGTCCCATATCTGTGACAGATAGTATGTGAAAGGGTATATGAGTTCAGTGATGATCTATGATACAACTTCCATGAAGAGGAATCCTCTTGAAATGCCACTTTCAGTCCCACAACTAGAGTGGGTGGAGAAAGAAACCTTCACTTCAAGTCTTGTGATTTAGAAGAGAGAACTTTGCATTGACTTCCCAGTTTCAGGACCACTGGGGACCAACACACCTTTTGGCTTCTTCTTGGGGTTCAGGTATTTGGCCCTGGGGAAACTGCAGACGGAACCTGGGATAAGACCGCATGCTTCAGTTGCTCCTATGCTAGATTGCTCACTTTCCATTTGCAGCTCAAGAAGAAAACAATAAACAGAAGAAAACAAAAATAGGATAGAATTTAAGTAATTAATTATTATATTGGTTAGCATAAGACTTGCACTATAATCTCTTAAAAACTGCAAAAAGAAGAAGAAGAAGAAGAAGAAGCTAAGAATGTTGTTTTTTGCTGCTAGAAACCTAGTTTGAAGACAGATTTCTGTCAGGATTTAATAAAACTCCTCAACATCTAATGGGCCCAATTTTAAAGAACTGGATTAAATGAAGAAGATGACTGCTATTAAAAAGCAAAATCTTAGAGAGCTTTTAAAGCTCCCATGCATGTCCTTAAAACAGTCATGATATAATAGATCTGTAATGATAATGATGCTAGCTGATGCAAAAATCTTTCAAGCATCTTACTTTAATGTTGGTTTTGAAGTGTATGCAGAAGGCCAGAACAAGCACTGTGGAGAAGCTCAATGGAACACTGCCGAGAAACATTTCAGCTTTCAATGCCATTTAATTCCTCATTAGGCTTTGAGCCCCATGGTGTCAGATTTGAACATGATTGGCAAAGGATTGGATAGGATACTTTGGGCAGAGTGCCTTGCATTTCACCTCTGTATTTAAGAAGAATATCTAATATTATCCTCATTCACTCACTTTTTTAAAATGCTGTAACTTCCCAAATAGATGCTTTCTTGGGGAATTTGCCACTCTCTGGCTAAGTCATTTGATGGAATTTACCATGTAAACCGTTTCATCATGAATGTTACTTGTTATTTATATGGTTTGTTTTAAGGGGAAAATTTATTATATGATGATCTCTTCCTTTTGCTGTGAATTCATCAAGACAACACAATACTATTATACTTCTTCATCTGTAGTGAAAAAAATCAATCCTGAAATGCTTACACTTTTAGAAAATAACTTCTGTTTGAGTTCAACAACAGCTTCTGTTAGATGAAAAAAGCCCTATTCAGCCACATCTTATCTACCATGTGGTGTGTGTTTCTGGGGTGGACAAGGTAGATGTTGTATACCATCTCAGTTTAAATGTTTCTAGTCTATTTTTTTTTAAATTAAGAGGCTAAAAGTAAAAGTTTCCCCTTAACATTAAGTCTAGTCATGTCTGACTTTGTGGGGTGGTGCTCATCTCCATTTCTAAGCCGAAGAGCTGGCGTTGTCCTTAGATGCCTCCTAGGTCACATGGCTGGCAGGACTGCACGGGACACTGTTATCTTCCTGCTGAAGTGGTACCTTTTGATCTACTCACATTTGCATGTTTTAGAACTGCTAGGTTGGCAGAAGCTGGGGCTAATGGTGGGAGCTCACTTCATCCCTCGGATTCAAATCACTGACCTTTCGGTCAGTAAGTTCAGCAGCTCAGCGGTTTAACCTGCTGTGCCACCGGGGGCTCCTATTTAAGAGCCTATCACGTTGTTCTGCTTCCGCCCTTCTTTGTCTACGCTTCCGCCCTTCTTTATCTAAGTCTCGTTTTCTTCTCGTGCTCTCTCTCGCGCTTATCTTGTCTTCTCGTTTCCCCTTACTTTCTCTTGCGTGCTTTTCCTCAGCCTCGTGGTTTCTTCTTCTTCTTCCGGACTCCTTCGCGTGGATATTTGTCTCCTCCCTCTCTCTGCTCTTTCGACCAGGGCTCCTTTGTTTATGGGAAGGGCTAGAGCCGGAGACACAACAATTCCCGCTTCAAGGTCAGCAGGTTCTTTTTTTTATGCCGTGCAAAGTCTCTGGCTTCTAATTTGTCTCTTTCGGTTATTTATTC
Source organism: Anolis sagrei (assembly GCF_037176765.1). Taxonomy (NCBI): domain Eukaryota; kingdom Metazoa; phylum Chordata; class Lepidosauria; order Squamata; family Anolidae; genus Anolis; species Anolis sagrei. The sequence goes on along the minus strand of NC_090021.1, from coordinate 137,646,105 downwards.
GTTACTCTTTGGGAGGCCAAAAAGCTGGAGGCTAGTTATAATATTTAATGTCCTAAGTGTCTTAAATTGTCTTAAATTGATATATACGTTATCTTCTTTTTTTTTCCAAAATCAGCCGGTTCTATAATTCCTTTAGTTCAAATCCCATACAGTATATAGTCCTGTCTTCAATCTGTGCGCCCTCCTTTCGTTCTTTCTTTTCTTTCCTTTCCCCCCGATGGATAGGGAGCAATAGAGGAATTTAATTTCTTTACTTAGCTTCTCTATCTCCTCTGTGAACTCTTATCTCGGAGGTAAGAGTTATTTTCCATCGAGAAATAGATTATTTCTTTGGGAACTTACGTTTCCTTGTGGCTGGTCTCCTTCTCCAGCATTCGTTTTCAGTTCTTCTTTATCTTTAAAAAGTGAGCAGGGCTGGCATTGATTGCTGGCCTGTCGGCCGGCTTCCCGTCTCCTCAGTCCGCTTACCGCAGCGTTTTACCGGGCCCACTCGGCCCCTGCCCTTGAGGGGAAGGGGTCTTATGAGGCCGTCGGTTACTGCTGCCAGGTCTAGCGACCCCCAGGACCTCGATCCATCCCAGGGGTGGGGGCGTAATCGCCCTCCGACTGAAAGAGCGGTTGGCACTCTTTGGAGCTCTCAGAGCACCCGTCCTGCCACCATCGTGGCTCACCCGGAAGTCCCCGGAAGAGAGACAGAGAGACATAGAACTAGGAATACAAGAGTGACGAATCCAAGAGGAGTTGAAGAGAAAATCGCGGAAGTGAAACAAGTAAAAGACCTATAGAGAGGTGAAATACAAGAGGACAAGAAAGAAAGAAGGTTAACCAAGGAAAGGAAAGAAACTAAAATACCACGAAAAGATAGAAAAGCGGAACTTTGAAAAAGGAGAAGACATTAGATGAAAAGAAGAACACAATAATAATAAAAATAAAAATAAAAATAAACAAATAAACAAATAATAATAATAATAATAATAATAATAATAATAATAATAAAATAATTAAAAATACAAGAAGATTAGAAAGCCAGAGTTTGCAAAATAAAACAATACAAAAGAAAATAAAAACCAAGCCATATTTTTTTTAGCATAAGAAGAAAACCAAGAAGAAAGATGACGACGCTGAAAGCGAAAATGGAAAAGGAGTTGAAAGAAGCGAAAGAAGTAAGGGAGCTGAAGGGACAACAACAACAACAAAGAAAAACCTCAGGCGCAGAAGAAAGCATATTAAGTCAATTACTAAAGGAAATCCAAAAAATATCAGAGAAACAAGATAGTTTACAAAAGGATTTTGAAAAGAATACGACAAAACAGGAAGAACAACAGAAAATATTTAGAGAAGACATGTTAAGAATGAACAAAGAATTAAATGTAGAAATAGGATCAGTCAAAGAAGAGATGAAACAAATACACAAAGAGATCAAGGAGATAAAGACTGACAAAGCAAAAATAGAAGAATCACAAAAAATACTGGAGAAGACGGTTCAAAAGATAGAAACAAAGAGCTTAAAGATGGAAGAAGAATAAGAGAGACAAGAATTAAAAGAGATGGAATTCCAATTACGATTTAGGAACATTGTGGAAGAAACCAAGGAAGACATTAGACAAATAGTAATAAATTTGGTCGCTACCACGCTCCGAATAGAGCAAGGAGAGGCGGACAAAGAGATTGATAGAGTGTTCAGGGTAACTACGAATTTTTCCAAAAGAAACAACACCCCAAGAGACACCATAGTAAATTTTGTGAGAAGGAAGACTCGTGATGACATTCTGAAAGAGAAAAGCAGAACACCAGTAATCTACAAAGACAAGAGAGTAATAATATTGAAGGAATTCCCTCAATCGATTCTAAGTAGAAGAAGGAAGTACTTCTTCCTAACTGAAGAATTGAAAAGAAGACAAATAAGATTTCGCTGGGAGAAAGTAGAAGGACTGATGGTGACCTACAACGGGAAAATTTTTTGGCTAACCTCTGAAGATAAAGCACAACAGTTCTATAAGGACTTGAGAAAAGAAAAGGATGACTCACCTACAAAACGCAACTCCACAGGAAGAAAAAACAAGAAAAGACGCTTCTCATCCCCGGAGATGATGATGAAGGCCCTAAGAAACAAAAGGCACTTGACCGTGACAGAACTGAGACAACTGAAGATGAGTCAGAAGAACCACGAGAATCTGAAAGTGAAGGAATTAACTAAACAAATAAAATGTGTCTCTTTAAACGTGAATGGTTTGAATTCTTCTTCTAAAAGGAAAAAAATATTTAACCAAATTAAGAAAGGAAACTACGACTTAGTAGCGTTGCAGGAAACACACATTTCCCACAGACATGTGGCCCATCTCACCAATGAGAAATTAGGCAAAGCTTTTTACTCCTCTACATTGGAAAAGAAAAAAGGGGTAGTAATATATGTTAAAGATTATCTAAGGGCAGAACTAGCCTTCAAAGATTCAGAAGGCAGGATTGTAGGAATATTAATAAAACAAGAAGAACAAAATTTATTAATCTGCAATATATATGCCCCAAACGGCCCAAAATGTAAATTTGCTTCGGAACTTAAAAGTAAAATTGAAGACACAGAATTCGATCATTTGATTATCATGGGAGATTTCAATGGTGTAATAAATAAATATCTAGATAAGACAAAAATCGCAAAAAAACACGGAAAAGATTGCATAAGCACACTACCCCAAATTTTTTTGAAATTAAAAGGAGAATTCGATTTAGAAGATGCATGGCGAATCCATAATGGAAACAAAAAAGATTTTAGCTTCTATTCCCATAGACACCAAAGTTGGTCTAGAATAGACATGATTTGGACGTCAAAAACACTAACACCAAAAATCGCAGATATAAAGATATTACCAAGAGAATTATCAGACCATGGGGCTTTAGTGATGATTATAAACAAGAGGCAAACCCCGAAAAGATGGAGATTGGATGACAATCTCCTAAAAACAGAAGATGACATTGTGAAAAATAAAAAGTTAGTCAAAGAATTTTTTGAAATTAATAACACACAAGAGATAAAAGTAGAGATTCTTTGGGACACATGTAAATCGGTAATGAGGGGGAACCTCATCCAACAACAAACAATTAAAAATAAAATAAGAAGACAAGAAATGAATAGAATTGATAAGAAATTAGAAGAAAAAGAGAACAAATTAAAAAGAAACCCAAAAGATGAACAAATCAAGAGTCAGATTGTAGAAATAAAAAAACAAAAACATCACCTAGAACTAGATCGATGGGCAAAGAATCTAAAATTCTTAAAACAGAAAGAATTCCAAAACGCAAACAAACCTGGGAAGTGGCTATCAAGAAAGTTGAGAAAGAAGAAACAAGCAAACCAAATCACAAAAATCTTCATAAACAATAAATCAAGTACAACGGACCAAGAAATAGGGAATGATTTTCATGATTTCTACAAAGACTTGTATGCAGAAGATCTGACTGGAATAGACGAGATAACAGAATATATCGGTAGGCAAAAATTACAAAAAATAACTGACCACCAGAGAGAAACTTTGAATAAAGAAATAACAACAGAAGAAATACAGAAGGCAATAAGAAAGTTGAAACCGTCAAAAGCCCCGGGCCCTGACGGCTTCACAGCTATTTTTTATAAGACAATGATGGAGAAGATCACTCCTTACCTGAAAATCTTGATGAATAAGATCATGACAGATCAGAGCATCCCGGAGACTTGGAAGAAGGCAAATATAACACTCATACATAAAGAAAATACAGATGAAACAAATATCAAAAATTACAGACCCATATCGCTTCTCAATTTGGATTATAAAATTTTTTCATACATATTGGGGGAAAGACTCAAAACCTTCTTGGTGAATTGGATAGATGAAGATCAAGTTGGTTTTTTACCAGAACGACATATAAAAGAAAATATAAGAAACATATTGAACGTAATTGAATATTACGAGACACATCACGAAAAAGAATTGGCTCTAATGACAATTGACGCCGAGAAGGCTTTTGATAATCTAAATTGGAATTTTTTTAAAACTATATTTAAAGAATTGGATATTGGCTACAATTTCCAAAACGCAATTAATGCAATATATAACGAGCAAAAGGCGACAATTTGGGTGAATGGAATGCCATCTAAAGAAATCACAATTAAGAGAGGCACAAGGCAGGGGTGCCCCTTATCACCCCTTATTTTTATCATGTCATTGGAAATATTATTGAGAAACATCAAAGGAAATGAACAACTCCAGGGATTGAATATTGGTAGACAAAAATATAAATATAGGGCATATGCGGATGATTTAATTTGCATAATGGAAGATCCAAAAGAAAACATACTTAATTGGCTGAAGGTTATTGAAGAATTTGGAAGGGTGGCAGGCTTTAAAATGAATAAGGGAAAGACAAAGATATTAACAAAAAATATGTCCAAGGAAAAGCAAAAAATATTGGAAGATCTGTCGGGAGTTCAAACCTGCACAAAAATGAAATACTTAGGAATTTGGTTAACGGCAAAAAACTCTCAACTTTTAAAGAATAATTATGAAGCTAAGTGGTCTGAAATAAAGAAAGATTTGAATAATTGGAAACACTTAAACTTATCAATATTGGGGAAAATTGCAACAATAAAAATGAATGTTCTTCCAAAAATGCTTTACCTCTTCCAGAATATACCTATAATCAGAAATAATAAATTATTGGACAATTGGAAAAAAGAGATCTCAAAATTCATATGGAATGGTAAGAAACCAAGGATCAAATACACAAATATGATAGATCAAAGAACCAGAGGAGGAATGGGTCTACCTGATTTAAAATTATATTATGAAGCAAGCGGACTCTCATGGGTAAAAGAATGGATCTCACTGAAAAAAGAAAGAACTTTAACAATTGAAGGTTTCGACCTTAGACTTGGTTGGCATTCGTATTTATGGTATAACCAAACATTAAAAGAAAAGAACTTCAATAATCATTTCATTAGAGCTGCGCTAATAAAAATCTGGAATAAATACAAAACAAAAATGTACTCTAAAACTCCATTATGGGCGTCACCATTAGAAGCGAAACAAAGAAGATTGCTGGGATGGACCAACTGGCCAACATACAAAGATGTATTAAAGAAAGAAAACAATGAACTACAACTCAAGACGAGAGAGGAGATAAATATTCAATTCACAAATGTATCATGGTTCCAATACATACAACTCAAAGAATATTATAATTTAGACAGAAAAATAGGCTTCATGATAAAGGAAGATATCTGGGACCAAATTTTAGGGAAAAAGAAGAAAAACATAACAATAATATACAACAAATTATTAGAATGGGCTACTGAAAAAGAAATAATAAAAGAATGTATGATTAAATGGGCCAAAAATATAGGAAGACAAATTCAATACAAAGAATGGGAAGAAATCTGGAAGAAAAAGATTAAATATACCTATTCGACTGACATGCAAGAGAACTGGCTAAAGATGTTTAACAGGTGGTACATGACTCCACAAAAATTAGGCTTGATGTATAATACCGCAAGAAACAAGTGTTGGAAATGTGAACTTCACACCGGAACGTTCTACCATGCCTGGTGGACATGCCCCATGATCAGCACATATTGGAAAATGATAAATCAAGAATGTGAAAAGATTTTAAAAACAAAGATACATATGAAGCCAGAATACTTCCTACTGGGAATGACAGATAAGGAATTGGAACTAGATCAAAATAAGGACATTTTATTTAACTACTGTGTTACAGCAGCAAGAATAGTTCTGGCAAAAAAATGGAAACAGAAAGAAATAGCTACAAAAGAGGAATGGACAAGTAAGATGAATGAAATCAAGGATATGGATAAATTGACGTTTGCATTAAAAGAATCATATGGAAAACCAATGAGAAGAACGGATTGGAAGCCATATGAGGAATATCTAATAGAAGAACAAGAAAAGAAAGATACAAAAAAAGGAGGAAGAACGAACTCGACAGAAGAAGGAAGAAAATAAAAAGAACCAAAGAGAAGGAGATTATGGAAGTCAAAAGACCCCCCCACCCCCCCACCCCAACCCTGCCCCCTCCCCCTTATACCCTTTATACTTCCCCCCCCTCTTTCCCTAACCCAAATTCGCACCCCTTGGCCCAACCCAAACAATCCTACCAATATTCCCAGCCCTACCTAATTTCCTTCCTACCTCCCCCCTTTTTTTTTACCTATATACTTGTATGAATATACCTCAATAAAAATTATATTAAAAAAAAGAGCCTATCACGTTGTAAACGTTTGTGATGTATCATGTCATGTTTATTTAAGTTTGTTATTTTTATAATTTTATTGTTTTACCCAGTGTTTTGTTATTTGTTATTTTCGGCATTGAATGTTTGCCAATCTGTTACTTTTGTAGAAAACCAGCCGGAGTCTCCTTGGGGAGATAGGGTGGGATATAAATAAAGTATTATTATTATTATTATTATTATTATTATTATTATTATTATTATTACTATCATCACTAACATTATTATTTACACTTCAAAAAAACCAAACAAATGGAAAATACTTTTTATGATGGAAAAATCTGAAAAAAAATATTTAGATTTAAATTACTGCCCCTTCAACTTGGATTTAAAGAACAGCCTTCATCTTGAGTTTTAAGCATTGCCTTTAACTAGAATTTTGATTTTTTTTTCTATTTTCCCATCTCCTCAATTTTTACATTTTTTCTAATAATCCCCCCCCCCCTCAAAAAAAAAAAAGGAAACTGCATTTCTCTTTTTTTTAATCAATTAAATGCAGGAGAGAGAGTTTAGTAGCCTAAATTTGAATTTAGAGTTGCACCAAATAAGCAAAATCCATAATAAAAAAATATTGGCAGGAAGATGGGCCCCTCTGGCCAGCAAGGTCCTGTGTTCAAGCACACCCAGGTACAATGGTAAGTCTGGCAATGAATATGTGGCAAACAAAATGAGATCACTGTAAACAATGTGTTAAAATGAGTAGCATATGGTGAAAACATTATGCATTTTCCCATTCGAGGAAACAGTCTGTATGTTTGTATGTTTGTGTATAAGAGAAGCTTGCCCTGTCATTGAACATTGAGAAAAACCAAAGTGCTCTTTCAGCAGTCACCAGCCAACCCCTCTCCAATGCCAGAAATACAGTTTAATGGTGTAACATTAGAAAATGTTGATCATTTTCGCTACCTTGGCAGCCACCTCTCCACAAAAGTCAACATTGACACTGAAATACAACACCATCTGAGCTCTACAAGTGCAGCTTTTTTTCCAAATGAAGCACAGAGAACCGGGACATCCATAGGGATAACAAGGTGCTTGTTTATAAAGCTATTGTCCTCCCAACCCTGCTATACGCCTGCAAGACGTGGACTGTCTACAGACGTCACATGCAATTCCTGGAACAATTCCATCAGCGTTGCCTCCGGAAAATCCTGCAAATCTCTTGGGAAGACAAGCAGACAAATGTCAGCATGCTGGAAAAAGCAAAGACCACCAGCATTGAAGCGATGGTCCTCCGCCATCAACTCCACTGGATCAGTCACATTGTCTGGATGCCTGACCACCATCTCCCAAAGCAGTTGCTCTACTCCGAACTCAGGAATGGAAAACAGAATGTTGGTGGGCAGGAAAAGAGATTTAAAGATGGGCTCAAAGCCAACCTTAAAATCTCTGGCATAGACACTAAGAACTGGGAAGCCCTGGCCATTGAGCGCTCCAGCTGGAGGTCAGCTGTGACCAGCAGTGGTGCAGAATTTGAAGAGGCATGAATGGAGGGCGAAAGAGAGAAATGTGCCAAGAGGAAGGCGTGTCAAGCCAACCCCAACCGGGACCGCCTTCCACCTGGAAACCAATGCCCTTGCTGCGGGAGAAGATGTAGATCAAGAATAGGGCTCCACAGTCACCTACGGATCCACCAGAAAACTGATCCTGGAAGACTATTCTACTCGGACAACAAGGGATCGCCTAAGTAAGTAAGTAAGTAAGTAAGTATATGTGTGTGTGTGTGTTTGTGTGTGTGTGTGTATGTATGTATGTGTGTGTGTGTGTGTATATATGCTATCATTGTATTGCAATGACATGCCAAGGGAAGAAAACCTCCCAGACTCTGTAAGAAGTAGTGCCTCAATGATCCACATTTAAGAAATGTGTGAGGTAAATTAGTAGCAAATTAAACACTGTTACTTACACTTGTACTTCAGGTTCATGGATTACATCAGAATAATGCAGATTAATAATTATTTTACTGATTTTATGATGGGCAACAACCTTGAAACTATTTTTATATGGAGCCATTCTAAGATTATAATCCAGTACTGCTCTAAAAATAATTATATATGCAACAACCATAAGAAGTACTAGTATTTCAATAAAAATTACTTCAAAAAAGCTTTTAATTCTTTGATGCATTTAACTAGATAATTTTGCTGCTTTCATTGTTTTTCTATTTTAACTGAATCCAAACTTTTAATCTTATCATCTGTTGTTTTAAATTTCAGAACATTTTAATACATTCTTATTTTAAAGCAAAGTTATTCAGTTTTGTTTAGACTTGGTTTGCCTCGAATAGATCACTTGAAACAAATTAGATGTAATTCAGTCATGATTATTCTAAACACAAATAAGCCTTGATCCAACCCATTATGTGTTAAACATTGTACCACCTGGGCAACCTTCACTGAAAGGTTAGACAATTTCCCCCCACTATATACATTAAAATCAATGTGATGCGGCGCAAAAAAAGCCAATGTGATTTTGGCCTGCGTCAATAGGAGCATAGTGTCTAGGTCCAGGGAAGTCATGCTCCCCCTCTATTCTGCCTTGGTTAGGCCATACCTGGAATGTTGTGTCCAATTCTGGGCACCACAACTGAAGAGAGATATTGGCAAGCTGGAATGTGTCCAGAGGAGGGCGACTAAAACGATCAAGGGTCTGGAGAACAAGCCCTATGAGGAGCGACTTAAAGAGCTTGAAGAAGAAAAGGCTGAGAGGAGACATGATAGCTATGTATAAATATGTGAGGAGAAGTCATAGGAAAGAGGGAGCAAGCTTGTTTTCTGCTGCCCTGGAGACTAGGACGCGGAACAATGGCTTCAAACTACACGAAAAGAGATTCCATCTGAACATGAGGAAGAACTGACTATGAGAGCTGTTCAGCAGTGGAACTCTCTGCCCCAGAGTGTGGTGGAGGCTGCTTCTTTGGAGGCTTTTAAACAGAGGCTGGATGGCCATCTGTCGGGGGGGGGGGTGTGTGCTTTGAATGCAATTTTCCTGCTTCTTGGCAGGGGGTTGGACTGGATGGCCCATGAGGTCTCTTCCAACTCTATAATTCTATGATTCTATGTAGGAGATACATCATTGCACATCAACATTACAGCTGGAAAAGGTACATGTTCGTTTATGACAGTGGTTCTCAACCTGTAGGTCCTCAGGTGTTTTGGCCTACAACTCCCAGAAATTCCAGCCAGTTTACCAGCTGTAAGGATTTCTGGGAGTTGAAGGCCAAAACATCTGGGGACCCACAGATTGAGAACCACTGATTTATTACATGGTCACCATCAGACCTAAATACCTTAAAGGCACCAAATCCTATCTGATTTTGGAAGCTAAATAGGGTCAGCTCTGGCTAGTACTTGGATGAGAGATGACCAATAAATACTAGTATTACAGAGTATATTTTCAAGGAAACTGCTTCAGAGGGCTCTTCTACATAGATGCCATAATACAGTTTTAAGCCTACTGGAAAGCAGTGTGTCCACAAAATTTCCATCCCCGATGTGTGCTCCAGCATTCATCAAGTCAGAAAAAAATGTGTTAGAGACTCACCAGAATGTCTGGAATAAGTCAGTCAATGTGTTGCAGCTGAGTTCAAAACCAGGAGTGGAAAATGACTTGACCGGACATCCCTAATGCTGGAGCACTTTTAAAAAGCTCAAACACGGCTGGCCAGAAGGCAAACAAATACTCTCCTGGGAGAGGAAACCACATAATTCCCATAGAATCTCTCACTTTCTGCCCTTTTTCTGTCGTTTCTTATGCCCTGTCATGATTCAGCACTGATCCTGAATGGATATGGATGTGCACATCAGCACATTTCAGTGGACTGGTTGGAGCCCCCAGTGGCACAATGGGTTAAACTCTTGTGCTGGCAGGACTGCTAACTGACAGGTCAGTGGTTTGAATCTGGGGAGAGTGGGTTGAGCTCCCTCTTTCAGCTCCAGCTCCCCATGCGGGGACATGAATAAAACCTTCCACAAGGATGGAAAAAACATCAAACATCCAGGTGTCTCCTAGGCAACATCCTTGCAGTCGGTCAATCCTCTCACACCAGAAGCAACTTGCAGTTTCTCAAGTCATTCCTGACATGAAAAAAGTGGACTGATTAAGAAAAAGACCCTATGCATATATTGTAGCACTGTCCAAGCCTTAAATTGATTGCTGTGGTGTTTATATAGGCCTTCCACTTCCAAACCGGATTATAGTGTCTGTGTTGAAATTCCCTGAGTATTACCTGCCTAAGAAAATCCTATTCAATTCATAGGATTGCCATAAGCAGAGAGTGCCTTGAAGGCACATACACTTATCGCCATCATTGTTCATAACGTTATTATTGTGGAACTAAACTATTTCATATCTCGAAGGAAAGAAAATAGCATGAAAGGGCTGCTGTGGTAGATTGTTTTATGGTGAAGTTGATTGTCTCTCCACCCCCTTTATGTTCTCCCCTCCAGTAATAAATCATTAACAGAAATCAGGTCTCCTGCTGTTTTTACAGTGTGTCATAAATTGCCCAGTGTTATCAAGGTATTAGTAATTTATTGAGGAGGCCGTAACTTGTGCACATCCATCATTCCATGTTTAATTGCCTGACACACAGCACTGAACAGATTTAAATGGAAGGATCCAGAGACACAAGCCCAACAAGGCTGTTGGCTTCTTATGACATATTTGAAGAAAGCATTGACTCCCTCTGGTGTTGCAAAAATGAAATATCCCAAGGTCAAATTACTTGGTAATGTTTGGTCTTTTTTAAGGGCTCCAAAGATTGGAAAAAGCATAGGTCCTTTTATTATTCCCTATTTCTTCTAGTTGTGTATAAATTGTTTTGACATGAGGTTTCTTGGCAAGATTTTTTTCAGAGAGAATTTTCCTCTGTTATGCTGTCCATCTATTTAACAGTATCTGATAATATATATATCTCAGAGTTTTGGCCAAACCAGAGTATTCCCTGATTTTGCTTAATGTGGGATTACACTGGTTCAGTGTGTTATTCCTCCATGTTAAGGACCAGAAGTCCCCAGATATAATTTGGACATCCAGAAACAACTTCTAATTACAGGACTGGTGTCAATAATAGGCTTATGCGATTCAAAAAAAGAAAAGGTTCTAAACTGTGTTAGAAAGTAGGGGGTGCTGGTGTGTCATTTCTAAAGTCCTTTCCAAATTTGAGGGGTAAAATTTCAAAACATTACAAAACTTCTGAATTTTCATAAGTACTTTGTTAATGGCGGTCATGCATGAGCATTAAGGAAAACATTACTGTCAGTGGAGAAACTTGAGAGGCTTCTATCTCCCTCATTTTTGAGCTATCCTGATGAAACTTGCAACAGTGGTAGAATGCATTTACCCCTGTTAGCTCACCCAATTTCCGAACATTTGACTTATCCACGGATATTTGGTGAAATCTCAAAGTTGTTTATAAAAAGTTTTTTTTAATAATAAAGAAAATCTGTTCTTTGTTTGAAAGTGTTATTTCCTCTTTCACTGTGTGGTCTTTACTTTAAAAGTAGATGTTCTACTCCAGAAATTTTGTTTTGTGGGCAGAAACTGTGTTAAATTGGTAGAAACTCAACACAGCAAAATGATGATGTCCCTTGAGTAAAGACTAAGTTTTCCCAGTTTAATAAACTTTTGCCATGTTTTTATGACAGAACCAATTAGGAAATGGCATTTATAACCCAGGGAAAGAAATCATAGTACAGACACCATCAAGGGACATCTAGACCAGGCATGGGGAAACTTCAGCCCTCCAGGTGTTTTTTGACTTCAACTCCCACAGTTCCCAACAGCCTACCAGATCCCCCTTTTTTCACCCAAAAACTCTGTTCTAGATTTCTTCTCTGGTTTTCTGGACAAGATTTAAAATTTTACTGTCTTCCAGAAGTGTTATAGAGCTAAGCAAGGAGAATATGGTAAGCCCTGAGAGAAGTGGGGAAAAGCTGGAAAGAAGTTGCCCCATGAGAGGCATTAACCTCAGTGGACTTACTTCCACTAAAAATTTTAGAACTGCTTTTTAGGAACCCCAATCATGTGTATTTTGCATATGTTTAAAATGGTAGGGAAGGAAATATCATCCAATGGTAGTTTTTCATGTTTACTTTACTATTGAGGAATCTAATACAAAAAGAAGTCTGAACTCTCCCTGGAAGCCAAGATAACTAATATGAGACTGCTGAAATTTGGACATATTGTGAGAATATGTGACTCACTTGAGAAGACAGAAGACAGTAGGAAAAGAGGGATATAGTATTCCAGAGCGATAGCCCCAATCAAGGAAGCCATGACCCTGAATCTGCAAGACCTGAGCAGGCCTGTTGATGACAGGGTTATCTTGAAGTCTCTCATTCATGGGATCAGCATGTCAAATGGCAGCCAGTGACAACAATGTTAATATGCCTTTCTTGGCAGAGTGGTTCTTGTTTGGATTCTCTTCTCATCTCCTTCATCATTCATGCATGTCTCCAGATAATTATATTCAGGACTTAAGAAAAACATAGGAACCTCCTTATATCTAGATACTAATAGGTTTTTCTATACTGACAGATCCCATTTTTTCAATCATCCAGTATTGGGTTACAGTTAGTAAGAGCAGTTAGAGAGAAGGATGCGTTTGCATCCAGATTTTCCTCTTATGGTCTACCAAAGGCTCCGCCTCTGTCCCAGCAAACAGAATTTTGAAACTCTTAACCCAGGTCCTTTTACCCCCTGAGATCCACTTGGAAATCTATTAGCTAAAGAAAAGAAAAGAAAAAGGAATTGATGCTATGTGTACAGGGTAAAGGAAAAGAATGAGCCTAAGTGGGCCAGTTGAAAAATTGAGTTTTTTAAAAATATATATATACTGATTTTTTTCTTCTTTCCAAAATACACTGGGTAGAGAAATGAAATAGTAGATGGGATTCTTCATTTTTTATTCATTTTTTATTCTTGTATTGTTTGAGCATAGTATGGAACCCAAGTCCTGTGAGGAGCAAGGGGGCAAGGCATGTTTAGCTTGGAGAAGAGATGACAGAGAGGGGACATTAGATCCACGTTTAAATATTTGAAGGAGATTATATTGAGGAAGGAAGAAACTTTTTTTCTGCTGCTTTAAAGACTTTAGGCACATCTACACTGACCATTTAAGTCAGTTTCAAACCAGCATTGAAGAAAGTGGGTCCCCTGTGCAGAAGATTACATAGGAAATCCTGCAATCAGTTTGAGGCTCAGATACTACAAATCAAACCATAAAACACTATGGCACATTAAAGCTTTCTTTTGCATGTGTTCATGGGAGTTTGTTGCCTAGCCCGATAAAAAGATCTGTGGAATCTAAATCATACCACTGATCATGATAATATGATTCATTAAAAGCTTATTAGCACTCATATTGTGACAAATTTAAAGCACTAGACTGGCAATATTAAGTTCCAGTTTTCTCCAAGATAAATGAAAATATTCAAGATGCCAGGCTTATAACAAGATCATTGTGATTTGCAAAGCCTGCATTAATCACAGGTGAAAAAGAGAAAAATTATTTCCTTTCTTAGAGATCAAAACAAGTGAATAATTCACATATCGACAATAAACGAAGCTGATAGCTGATAACTTGGGCCCTTGGGGATCACTTATTCAAAAGGTCGCTACGGGCCCCAGATTACAAATGATAAAGTTTCCCTCAAGCCTCAGCAGGTGTGACACAAAATTAAAACCTGCTGAGTACCCGGCAGCTTTCTCCAAGATAAAGTCCCATTCAAGACTTCAACCAGAAACCTTTAACTAAACTTGTGCATAGATCCATTTTGACCATTTTTGCATTGGCCAATTCGGCTTCTTTGGCTTGGTCAGATGGCCATAACGGCAAAGGTCCAGCCGTGATGGTTTCCAGTCTGTAACGGGTTACATGGCAGCAGGTCATGACTCCTCCTCCCCTTTTCAGGAGCACATGGCACACAAAGAGTCTGCCACCACATGCTCCTCCTCGCACAGGGTTTTTCTGTAAGCCCTGCCTGTTGGTAGTTGATTAAATGTCCTTTGACCAGTAGCTGGCCACTTGGAGTGCCTCTGGTGTTGCCGCAAGGAGGTCCTCCATTGTGCATGTAGCAGGGCTCAGGTTGCATTGCAGCAGGTGGTCAGTGGTTTACTCTTCTCCACACTCACATGTCGTGGATTCTACTTTGTAGCCCCATTTCTTAAGATTGGCTCTGCATCTCGTGGTGCCAGAGCGCAGTCTGTTCAGTGCCTTCCAAGTCACCCAGTTTTCTGTGTGCCCATTTGGTACCAGCCATTGATTGAGGTTCTGGGTTTGAGCCTGCCACTTATGGACTCTCACTTGCTGGGGTGTTTCAGCAAGCTTAGAAAACTATTTCTTGATTTAAGTCATTGACGTGCTGACTGATACCCAAACAAGGGATGGACTGGAGATGTCACTGCCTTGGTCCTTTCACTATTAGCTGCTACTTCCTGGCGGATGTCAGGTGGTGCGATACCAGCTAGACAGTGTAATTTCTCCAGTGGTGTAGGGCACAGACACCCCCTGATAATGTGGCATGTCTCATTAAGAGCCACATCCACTGTTTTAGCATGGTGAGATGTGATCCACACCGGGCATGCATAGTATGCCTACTCAGCAGCAGAGTAGCATAGTGCAAGGGCAGATGTCTTCACTGTGTCTGGTTGTGATCCCCAGCACCCACTTTTTGCTTGATGTTCAGGCAGTGCTTCTTGTAGGTCAGAGCATGGACCAGAGTGACTCCCAGGTATTTGGGTGTGCTGCAATGCTCCAGTGGCATTCCTTCCCAGGTGATCCTAAGAGCTTGGGATGCTTGTCTGTTCTTAAGGTGAAAGGCACATGTCTGTGTTTTAGATGGATTAGGGATCAGCTGGTTTTCCCTGTAATAGGCAGTAAGAGCACCTAGAGCTTCAGAGAGCTTCTGTTCAACCATCTCAAAGCTCCCTGCTTGAGCAGTAATGGCACGATCATCAGCATAGATGAAGCTCTCTGTCCCTTCTGATCATTTGTGTAGATGTTGAACATGGATGGGGCAAGCACGCTTCCCTGAGTCAGGCCGTTCTTCTGTTTCCACCATCTGCTTCTCTGGCCCTGGAACTCAACAAAGAAGCTCCTGTTTAGTAGCAGGTTTCCTATGAGGCAGGTGAGACGGTAGTCCTTTGTGATATTATACATTTTTCTCTGGAGGAGGCTATCTATAAATGGACTATCTTTCTCTCTCTAGTGCCCCCAGTGCCTACAACTGGATAATGGAACAATAGAAGAAGATTACATTCCAGGTGGATAGGTCAAATCGAGGAAGCCATGGTCTCAAGTCTGTAATACTTTAGTAGACTGTTTAGTAAGCCTTGGAGGTGGCTCATTCATGGGGTCACTCCAAATTGAACCGATTTGAAATTGACATTTAACAAAAACAACAACCAATCTTCTTCCTCTGTATGGTCATGTGAATAGTTTATGTTGGCACTGTTCTCAACAAAATAGAGAAAAGAGTTAAAATTGCCCCCTTTTAAAATAAATAATATAAAGGAAACTTGTATGTAAAACAATTTGGATTCAAGAACTTTAAACATCAATGTAAGTTGATGCAAATTAATTGAACCACGAGGAAATCTAAATTAATCCAAAGGCAGACATGACTTTCTGTAAAGAAAGAGGTCACATCGTCTATTTAGTAGGCTAGGCAATCCTAATGTAGAGATATAAATTAACAGGAAAAGGCTATACCCCTTTACATCTATCCTACCCTCTCTATTGTCAATAATCAAATGTTTCAGAGCCAATGGTCACTGAAAAGAAGCACCAATTGCATTTGCATTGGTTATTTTCAGTCAATATGTTAAATCAATATTTTTAGTCTCTAGGCTACTGCTTCAGAATCAATACCCAAGACTAAACAGATTGGCTTCCTCTGAAATGAACAGGCTAATGGCATAACATCTAGTTGCTCATTTCAAGCTACATCATCCTAGCCAGCCCAGAGGGCACACTTGTATTCATGGATTTGCTTTAGCTTCTGTTGTGTTTCCACCATCCTTAATGAGCTTCTTTATGTTGTGTATTAGCAGATGTAGTCATGATTGGTTTTAAGAGGGCCAATATTACCAGTGATTTCTCCTTTGCCAGACTTAAAGTTCTTAGCCAAACAAAACACAACATCTTTTCAATACACTGCTAACTTAAAGCTGAGAGGCTGAACATAAGAGATGCATCAGTGTGTGTGACACTTGACAACATAGCTGCCTTGACAGAATAGTCAGTTATATCATGAACCCTTAAAATATCTTGTGTTTGATGCTATGATGGTAGGTGATGATTCTCATACATGTTACATCTCCATGAAACCCTGGGTTTGCTCAAACGTTTTGTACTGCTTTCAGATCCAACAATCAGTGACCTCTCGTCTGTTGCAGCCTACTCCCGCCATCACAGCCATTGTAAAATGTACCATGTTATCATCTGCCTGCTCTGCCCTTTGAGGACTTTAGATCATGCTTGGTCTGGTACTTCCACTATGATCTTGTTGCCCTGGGAGATCCCCCTGGGTGCACATGACTCTGAAGGTTTCACTAAAACACAGAAGGCCTTCACTGAAAACTGTGTTGATCAGGTGTACACTGATCTCTACACATAAAACAAATTCACATATAGGCATCTTCCAAGAAAAAGAAAAGAAAACCAACAAAAGTCTCATGGTGATCAGTGAGCACATGGCACATAGGCACATGAATTCAGTTGTTCTACCTCAAATTCCGAGGCATTTGCACAGTTGTATCCATGACCAAGCTGTCCTATTTAGGAACCACTGTGCTCACCTCAGACAGGGAAGGGGTTAGTAAAAGTGCCCTAAACATAGTCTGCCTCTCTTGTTTATAACTAGACTGCCACATCCAGAAGAGTCACCACCTTGTGTTAAAAAAAAACAACCTGAACTTTGGAACATGGAACATATGGACACTGTTGAATAACACAGACCATGAATGCAGGATTGCTATTATTGCAAGGATTGAAGTGCTTTAACATTAATATAGCAGTGCTGCAACAGACCCAGGGAGCAAGCAGTAGAGGGACAATGTGTTGTTGAAGGTTTTCATGGCTAGAATCACTGGGTTGCTGTGAGTTTTCCAGGCTGTATGGCCATGTTCCAGAAACATTCTGTCCTGATGTTTTGCCCACATCTATGGCAGGCATTCTCAGAGGTTGTGAGGTCTGTTATAAACTAGGCAAGTGAGATTTACATATCTGTGAAACTTCCAGGGTGGGAGAAACAACTCTTGTCTGCTTGAAGCAAGTGTGAATGTTGCAATTGGCCACCTTGATTACCATTGAATGGCCTTGCAACTTCTAAGCCTGGCTGGTTGTTGCATGGGGGCATCCTTTGTTGGGAGGTGTTAGCTGGCCCTGATTATTTCTTGTCTGGAATTCCCCTAATTTTTGAGTGTTGCTCTTTATTTACTGTCCTGATTTTAGAATTTTTTTTAAATACTGGTAGCCAGATCATGGCATACACCCTCTACACTCATCAGATGGGACCAAACTTCTAGAGGACAAAAACCAAGTGCTTTACGTTGGAACGAGCACTACCATAACCTCCTTAACTGCAGCTTCAACATGGCCAAAGAGGTAATTTTGCCAATTCCTCAACAACACACCAGGGATGATCATGCAGCACTGACTAATTTGAGGAAGTCAGCAAAGCCATCAGCCAATTGAAAAAAACCCTGCACCAGCGGACCTAAAGGGATCCCTGTTTTAAAGAGGGTGGACCTGAGCTGAAACAACAATAGCAGGTCATTGAAAAAGTGAGAGTGACCGGGAAGATCCCAGCAGGCTTTAAGGATGCCACTATCATCACCTTTTTCAAAAAAGGGGGAAAGAACAGAATGTGGAAACTCTGGAGGTATCTCCCTTTTAACCTCAGCTGGGAAATTCCTCACAAGAATTCTTACATACCACCTTCTACCCATTTCAGAAGACATCCTCTCTGAATCCCAAAATGGCTTCTGCCCTTCCAGAAGAACAATGGATATGATCGTCACTGCACAACAGCTCCAAGACAAATGCAGGGAACAAAATCAACATGGCATTCATTTACCTTGCAAAGGCATTCAACAGAGTGAATTGCAATGTTTTCTGGACCATCCACTTAAAAATTGGATGCCCTAATAAATTTGTGAACATCCTGATAACATGATGGCAACAGTCTTAAACAGCAATGGCTCCCAAAGTGATACATTTAAGGTGGAATCAGGTGTGAAACAGGGATGTGTTATTGCCCCAACCTTATTTTCCATCTTCATAGCTATGATTCTGAACCTCGTTGATGGGAAGCTTCCCACTGGCATGGAAATCACCTTTCAAACCGATGGCAAGCTATATAACCTCAGCAGGCTGAAAGTCAAAACTGAGGTCACAACAACTTCTGTTATGGTAGTCAAAATGTTATCAAACTGCATTAATTCTACTATGTAGATGCACCTGCAGTTTGTTTCACATAACTTTTGTCTATAACTATCCAGATGCCCGTTCACACAATTGTAGTTCTATTATTCCACTTTTACTGTCATTGTTTTATCTTATGAAGTTGTGAGATTTGAAGTTTGATGAGAACTATAAGAACTCTTTGGCATGGAATTTTCAATGCCTCTTCCTAAACTACCAATCCTAGGATTCCATATGAAGGAAACATGGCAGTTTGAGTGGAACAATCGTGTTATAAT